>NC_069385.1:15407500-15707500 GCF_027475565.1 Acinonyx jubatus | reverse complement strand
GTGGGCACAGAGCCCGACGCAGGGCTCGAACTCACAAACTGTGAGATTGTCACCTGAGCCGAAGTCGGACGCTTAACCGACTGAGCCACCCAGACCCCCAGATCTTCCTCTTTCTTGGACCTGCCATGAATTCAGGTTTTTACACTTCATGTCATCTGTCACTTAAATACTGCATTTCCCAAATGATCACAAAGCTAAACAATACAATTAAAAAATCAGGACCTGTGGGGCCCCTAGGTGGCTCAGTTGGTTAAGCATCCGATGCTTGGTTTCAGCTCAGGTCATGATCTCATGGTTTGTAGGTTCAAGCCCCGTGTCAGGCTCCATGCCGGCCTGCTTGGGATTCTCTCTCTCTGCCCCTCCTCTGCTCGCTTGTACGCTCTCTCTCAAAATAAACAAACAAACCTAAAAGTAAAGTACAAACAAACAAAGCTAGAATCCAAAGTAAAAATCATGAATCAATCCTAATGTCATAACCTGAGGATCAGTAGTGAAGGTCTATCGACCTTTTTGAAGGAAGTGAACTATGCAGTAAAAACAACAACAACACCCCCCCCCCCCCCACCAAATTAAACATGCTCAGGGTCTACTCAGAATCAAGATTTTAAGACTGACATTCTAACCTGTTTTCTGAAAGATTCAGAAGGCCTGATTGTTTTAAATATTCTCAATTCTCATTTTTAACGTTGATGACCAGAGACATGAAAGATCCCTTTGCCTCTCTTCTCTCCTTTCTAATTTAGTAAGTATTTGTTACATAGAAGACACAGTTCTGGGTACTATACAAGGTATAAAAATCAGCAAAGGGCTTGATCTTAACCTTAAATAGTATTTATCATGTAGAAGGGAAATGCAGTTGTATCTGAAAAATTCTCACAAACACCTAACAGTGAATAAAAACACCCTCTTCAACCCTTAAAGGCCAGAAAAGCAAAAACCTCTCGCTGTTTTCTGACTATACCCATTTTCTGTCATTTCACTACCCCATCCCATACAGTTACCACAGGTTAATGAATGCTTACCTGTCTGCAAAGCTACTGAAAATGTTAAAAAATTATTTTTAAATGTTTATGTTTGAGAGAGAGAGAGCGCGCGCGCCCACGCACATACATAATGGAGGAGGGGCAGAGAGAGGACAGAGGATCTGAAGCCAGCACCACACTGACAGCACGGGCCTGATGTGGGGCTCGAACTCACGAACCGTGAGATCACACGTCCTAAGCTGAAGCTGGGCGCTCAACTACTGAGCTACTCAGGCGCCTGTTTTTTGTTTTTGTTTTTAAATTTGATGAAGAATTTCTACAGTTTGATTTTGTTTAATGGGTGTTTTTTATAATACCATTCCAACACTGGACTTAACAGTAGTCTTTTTTCTCAAAGTTTCCTTAGGCCAATAACTAATCTTTTCATAAATTATACTTTTATATTTAATTGCCTATTTTTGCCTTTATATGTATTATTATTATCATTTAAGTAGCCTTCACACCCAGCGTGGAGGCCAACGTGGAGCTTGAACTCATGACCTCAAGATCAAGACCTGAGCTAAAATTAAGAGTCAGATGCTTAACCAACTGAGCCACCCAGGTGCCCCTCTTTCTATGTATTATCGATTCCTAAAATTAAGATGCTGATTCCCTTTGGATGTCACAGGTTTTACTATCAGACTTCAAAGCCCTTGCTGCCAGATCTCTTATGTTCACAGCAAGGCTGTGGCGCAGCGGGCACTCGATTACAGTGCAAGTAAGGATTGTACGCACAAGGCACCATCACACATTTACCTCATTCACAGAGAGAACTGGAAGGTTGGTCCTGGATGGCTGCCTGGTCCTCGACGCTTTCAGTGGTCTCTTGATTTGCGGAAAGTCTTGTTTAGGAACAACTGTTTCCGTTGATATAGATGAGTACTGCCGCTCTAATATTTTTATAAACCACTTAGAACCTAATAGATTTGGTTTGTGAGTCACTTTCCTGTGAGTACTAAACGATTTCCTGGTCGGAAGGTGCACTTTTTCACCCTGGCAATGTGCAGCATTTAATGGAGACAGTATGTTTGTATTTGGTATTTTCTGACTTGTTTCCAGGACCTGGGACTTACTCAAATCACCCGCTGCTGTCTCAGGAAAGAATAAATCCAAGTTCTGGCTTCTCGTCATGGTGCTGCATATTGTAGTCTCAAATTCCTTAAGCGGTTTTAACGTTCGATGAGCAAGTCTTTGGCACTGATACACTTTTGATAAAATATAGTGAGATCCGGCCAGGGCTCTGAAAAGTCTGGCTGACATTACCACATCCCAAGCTAAAAGAAAAAGAATTAGAGGTTCAAGGCTTTTTTGTTTTTGTTTTAATGTTTTCAAATATATACAGTATCTTCCTAGGCAATAAGCATATTTCTGTAAAAACATTTGCAAAACAAATACACCTTAGCCTAAGTGTAGAAAAAGAACAAGGTTAAAAAAAGTCAATGCAAGTGCTCCCCCCACCTTTCCTTTAATCAGCCTCTGGCCTTCTTTCTGGAAGATTACAACACTAGAAAGCTAGTGACATGACAAGGACCTAAAAAAGAAAAATAGAGTGATGGGATCTTTTCGTTTACTTCATTAGCATTTGAACCATTAAAAACAATCTATACTTCTAAATTCCTTTACTCAAAATTTATTCAATAAGATCAACAATGAGTTAGGGCCATGAAAGGACAGAGTTCCTGCCATCAGGTGCTAATGGTCTGGAGGACACAGGCATTTTCAGCTGCCCATTATAACTCAGTGGAACAGGCCCTAGGTTCTATGAAAGAGCTACAGTACAAGCTGCGGAGGAAACACACTAGGAGCTCCCCTAATTCTACATGAAGAGTCAGGAAAGGTTCTCAGAAAGATTCCAGCTGCTTCTTGAATGGCAAAGGGCTTTTCAGGTTGAGATCGGCCTGGTAGTGGGGGTAAGGGATGTGAGAGACACGTGTTCATGCTCCAAAAGAAAGAGACTGCATATGTAAATAATCCCCTCCCCTTATTTAAAAAAAATTTTTTTTAAATGTTTTTATTTATTTTTGAAGGAGAGAGAGAGACAGAGCATGAGCGGGGGAGGAGCAGAGAGAGAGGGAGACACAGAATTTGAAGCAGGCTCCAGGCTCTAAGCTGTCAGCACAGAGCCCAACGCGAGGCTTGAACCCACAAACTGTGAGATCGTGACCTGAGCCGAAGCTGGACGCTCAACCGACTGAGCCACCCAGGCGCCCCCCCCCCACCTTATTTACAGCATAAAATATTTGTTTTGTAAAGGCAAGCCTATTAATAGGCAATCAATACTAATAATTCTTTATAAAAATAGCATGTTAGGTGCTAGAGATAGAATAGTGAATCACTGATCTCAGAATTCACAGTCTAGCTGGGGAAACAGAATAATGTGACTAAGTTCCGAACAGAGCTATGTGCCAGTTGCTATGGGGCCAAGAGAAGGGAGCATCTCAGGTGAGGGTGGGTAGGACATATTGACAGAGGTGACATTTGAACTGGGTCTCAAAAGGGCAGAGGGATCATCAAATCAAACACTCTAGGTACAGAGTACTGTTTGACCACCAAGGTGCAACTTGAGGGGAGGCAGGAGTAAGTTGCAGATTAGGACTGAAAAGGAGCCAGTGGCCAGTCAGTGATGCAAAAGTGTCTACAGGTAGGGAGAAGCCACAGCTTCTCAACGTGACACTCACACAGTCAGATGTATGTTTAAGAAACCTACGTTCGGTAACAAGGTAGACCGGGAACAGAGAGAGACCAGGGCCTTACTGGGTACTTTCTACACACTAGGCCCTCCGCTTTACCTCACTATTACCCCAGGAGGCATTTTACAGACGAAGAAGCTGAGGCCGAGAGGCAGACACCCTTGCTGAGACCTAATTACAACCCAGGCTTTTCCAATTCCAAAGACGACACGGTAACCACTACGATTTACTACCTACCTCCAGGAGGAAGAGGACAAGGGTGAGTCACGGCGAAGCGAGGGGGGCAGAAGCTGCTGTTTTCAAAACACCTCAAAAGCTGGAACTGGGTGTTTAGTTCTAGTCCAACGAGCTACTACACTTGACCTTTAATTAGTACTATTCCCTGCCGGCTCAACCAGTGGGTGTTGAAGAACCTAATTACAATACATGTCGGAAATTTGTATACACAGAGCCTTCCATTCTCTTCGAGGAAATTCTTACCTTGAAACTAAAGACTGCCTTCCTATAGAGGCTACGCAAAGCACTAGGACAAAGAATGCAAACGCTACCAGACAAACAAGAAGCGTGTTTTCTCTGAATCTTTGCAGAGGAAGACAGATGTAGCATTTAAGGTCTCTCTCTCTCTCTCTCTCTCACACACACACACACACACACACACACACACACACACACACAATTTAGGCTTTGTGAAAACCTGGGGCGCATCTCAGTAAAGTTAAATTTTAATTGTACAAACTAAATCTAAAGGTTGAAAGTATGTTAGAGTGTTAATGACTCTAAAAAGCTCTGCGTTACGTTTTGTGCAGATCCGTGGTGGACGCGGCTCTTCCAATTCCCCAGCCCGAGTTCCCCGACCGATCTTGCGTTCCACCCTTCCTGCATCGCTCCCTCCCACGGTCACATGCTCCCGGTGGCATAGTAGCCACGGAGCACATATGGTTACTGAGCACCTGAAATGTGCTTCAATAACACTAAATGCTTTTTGTACTTTGTGTTTTACACTTAATACAAAAAAGTAAAACATCTCCCTAATTTTTACACTGATAAGTTGTTGAAATGCTATTTTTGGATATATTAGGTTACATAAAGTAAATTAAAATTGATGCCACTTGTTTATTTTTACCTTCCAAACCTCTAGAAACCTTTGAATGCCGTTATGTGGCTTGCACTGTATTTCTATTGGAGAGTCCTGCTCTAGACATGTCATTATCAGTAACTGTAACCGCATATTCTCAATTTCAAGCATTCTGCTCCAAACATCATGTCTGGTCTTTTTTTTTTTTTGTTTTGTTTTTTTTTGAGGGGAAGGGCTAAGTGAGCGAGGGCAGAGAGAGAGAGAGAGAGAGAGAGAGAGGGAAAGAGAAAGAAAGAAAGCGAGAGGCAGGGCTCACCTGAAGCGGGGCTCAAGCTCACCTGAAGCAAGGCTCGAGCTCACTCAACGTGGGACCCAAACTCATGAACAGAGATCATGACCCGAGACAAAGTCAGATGCTTAACAACTGAGCCACCCAGGCACCCATGTCTGGTCTTTCAAGCTCACTCCTCCTCTTAATCCCAATTCTTCATCCCCAATAGGACCGAACGGTCCAATGATCCAGACACCCTTTCATTGTCGCTCACTGCCCACTCACTTCACTTCTGCCATGCTCAGCCTATATTCCGTGGTCTACCATCTCTCGCCCATATACCTCAAATCCTTTGAATCCCTCGCTCATCCACAGGCTCACATGACATAACATCAACCAGAATCAAATATACTTCCCCTTATTTGTGCCCGTACTGCATCTGAACGTGGCTAAAGGCAACCAACCAACCAACCAACCAACCAACCAACCATGCCAGCTGGTCTCACTCTAGAATCAAGACCACTTCCTTTAGGAGCACCTTTCCTGCTGCTCAACAACCTTAACCTCTTTCCCCACCATAGTCTACTCTGTGCCCTCTCCTTATGCCTCCAATGCCTCCTGGCTTCCTCTTTCATTGACAAAACAGAAACAATCAGAAGAGAATTTCCACACGCTCTCACCATGATCTGCCTGCCCGCCTACTGATTCCGTGCCCATGGATTCTGGCTTCCCTTCTGCTGGTCCCATCTGGAACCAGGTCCTCCACAGGCACACCAAGTCTCACCCCTTCCTGCCTGCAGCAGGAAAGGTTAAACTCTTTCCTATTTCGTGCTATTTATTTTTCCATCTTTCCGGCACATTCCTATTAGTAGATGACTGTGATTTAATTTCTCTCATCTTATAAAAACAACTCTTCCCTTCCATATACTATTTACTCTTTCTTTGAGTTCCATTCCTTTAAAAGCTTTATTTACTGTCTCTAACTCCTGTTCTCTGAGTTTCTTGAGCCCCTTCCCATCAGGCTTTCATCCCTGCCACTTTACCAAAACCCACTTGTTAAGGCCACAAATGACTTCCCTATTTTAAGTCCAATGGTCACTTCTCAGTCTTCATTGTATCCGACTTACAAGCAAGACCAGATTAGTTGATCACTCCACCCTCTTGGAAGCACCTTCCTCAAGTGGCTTCTAGAATACCACACTGGCCACTTTCCTCCTACCTCACTGGTGGTACCTTCTTTCTCCTCTGTATTTTCCTATCCCATCAACAATTGAAAGCACCACTGCTCAGTATTTGGGCCATTTTTCTTCTCTATTCTCAGCTCCTTAGATGTTATCTACACATCGATGAATAGCAGGTATCTATCCCTACGTGAAAAATGTAACATGCTCAAAACTGAACTTCCAAAATCTTCCCTCAGATTCTATTCTTGCCACAGTCTTCCCCATTCACAAAACAGCAATCACACCCTTATCTTTCTCTGTTAAAGGCAAATACCTATAATCCGTCTTGCCTCTTCATTCCCCATACCCAATCTATCAGCAAATCCCACTGGCTTTATTTGCACCAGGTCTCAACCCACACTGCTACCACCCTGGTCCAAGTGGCTGTCTTTCCCATGATTACCTAATGGGTCTCCCTGCTTCTGTTCTTTGCCTCCTACAGAAGCAACCAAAGTGATCCTTTGAAGACGCAAGTTGGATCACATCTTTCTTCCTGCACAAAATTTGGTGCTGGCTTCTCATCTCATCACCTGTAACAACTCTTGTAGCTCTATGTCTTGCTCAGTTTGCTCCAGTCACTCTGTCCTTTGGATCTTTGTGCTTTTTGTACTTACAGTTCGTTACGCTCTTTTCCTAGGACTCTGTAAGGCTCATTCCCTCACCTCCTTCAGATCTTTGCTCCAACAGAGTCTACCCAGTGAAATCTTCCCCAACCACTTCATTTAAGATGCACAACCAACACCCACTCTCTCTAACCTTTGGGAGCATGCCTTCCAATTCCTTAAGCTCTATTTTCCTCCACTTTTTATTTTTCCATTGCATTTAACATCACTTGCGGACCTCGTATTTCTAATTTGTCAATTCATACAACAAAGATGAACTGAGTTCCTATCACGCGCCTGACATGCCCGACTTGCTGGTAATACACATGAAAATAAAAGACGAAAATCCCTATGTCTTGAATCTTACACTATATCGGACGTGACAGGCCATAAACGGGACAAGTCAGTAAGATAGATACTAACCAGCGACAAAGCTGGGGCGCCTGGCTGGCTCAGTCCGAGAAGCGAACAACTGCTTGATCTCGGGGCTGTGATTTCCAGCCCCACATTGGGTGCAGAGATGATTTAAAAAGGAAAAAAAAAAAAAAACCCAACAACAACAGTGACAAAGCTGAAGAAGAAACCATAGAAAAGAATAGATTTCTCTTTCTCTCCTCTAGAATGTAAGCTTTTTGAGGATAAGACTGGTCTTCCGTTCATGGTCTTCTGTGACCATAGTGCCCAATATACGGTAGGTATTCAACTCACATTTTCCGAATGAAATACAAGGCAGCTACTCAGTTACTTGGCACATTTTATACTTTTTAAGAACAATAATACCAAATAAGAAAACCGTATCATCCAAGCTGCGATTCAACGGATAAGTGGCTCTAACCTTTGGGAGCATGCCTTCCAATTCCTTAAGCTCAATTTTAAAAAAATCTTTGCGGTAACCGCTATGTACTGGCTCAAAAAAGGGCTCGCTCAGTGTTTATGGATTGCGTCCTTTTTTTCATTCCCAGCTAACTCAACCAAAGATCACCGCAGCAGTACCGGTGAAACCTGTGACCCGAGCGATTCAGAGTTGCCTGGGTGCAAAGGTTGGGGCCCCGGTGCAGGACCATACAACCAGCTAGGGAAAAGCAGTGCACTAACCTCTCCGCCGGAAGACACGAGGGATGTGCCAAGCGAGCAAGCTTACGCGACCCTGCAGCAAGTAAGAGTGCGGCCGCAGGTCCCGCTTCCCGCAGTCAGCTCTGCCGCTCGGGCGGCCCTCCCAGCTTCCGCACTGCGCAGGCGCACCGAACTCCGGGCCCGCAGAGCGTGAGCCGCCCGCTGCACGTGACAGCCGGACCACGTGACCAGCGTCGCCGCGACCTTTTCCGCTCCCCAGTGCCTGGGACCTCCCGGTCCCTGCTTGCTTCCGCCTCCGCCCGCTTCCTTATTCCGCTGCTCTCGTCACCCTCAGCTGTCCCCGCCCTCGTCCCCGGAAGATCTCCGCGTCCCCGAGCGCGCCGTTGTTTGTCTCTCGTACGGGCACCAAATAAAGTTTTTTCATTCAAAAGCATTTTTTTTTTTTTAACCCACCTCCCTCCCTTTCTCAGCTCCTCCTTCGCGCTGGCACCGCCTCTCTTCCTGCGGCGGGTGCGACGCGAGTTTAGGCGCCGGCAGCGTGGAGATGATGGCGGGGTCTCCGGCGTCCCTGTCGGGACAGGACGTAGGGTTCGTGTCGCTTTCCTCGCCCAGTCGCCCCTGCTCCTCTTCCTGCTCTGTTTGCGGAAAGCCGGGCCTTGCCCGGAACCTGTGGGTTACCATCTGGGGAGCTGCGGCGGGCCTCAGGGCCCCGCTCCCCGGCGCGTCTGCTCGCCTTCCTCGGACCGCCGGGGAACGAGGCGGCCCGGGGCGGGGGCGCGCCTGCTGGCTGCGGCCGCCCGCTGGGCTCCGGGCTCGGCTCGGCTTCCCGCCTTCTTCCTGACTGCTGGGAGCGGGCTGCGCACCCCGCCGAAGTCCTGGGGTCACCCCGCCTCCTGTCCCTTGTTCGGGCCTTTTAGTGGCTTATGTTTTAATTTGTGTTGTCTTTCAAGTGATCCGATGTTGCTGCTTTTTTACTCCTCATGACTGTCTTGCGAGTTTATGCCTCCTCTGTCCCCTTTCAGGGTGTTGCAGCGACATAGCTTTAATCATTTTTCACTTATGTAATAAACGCACTTTGGGGGGCTAAAATCTTTTTGCAAAAGCTAGGAATCTCAGCTCTATCGAGAAATGTGTCTCTTCCTATTGCCGGTGAGATTAATTTGTGGTCTCCCTATTAATGCCTGCAGCTTTTGGTTTTCTGCGTCCTGTCACAGATTTCTACATCAATTTGTGGACGACCGTAAAAAAATACATATTTATTTGCATAAATCGAATGGCCAAATTTATATTTGAGATATAACCTACTGCAAAATATGGGGGGGGGGGGTGCGGGGGAGGAGGAGCTCTTAGGCGAAATTGACCTTATTCGGAGTGGATGGAGACCAGAGAGGCACCAGTGGCCCCAAATTTAAGCAGGCAATCATTGAGAGTCATGCAGAATATAAGGAAGGAAGTGTCTGGAACCTTAAATTTTGAGTCCTGGGTTCCTCTGGCTCCACCCTAGTCCTGACCTGGGACTTTACCCTCACAGATGCAGGCCTCTGAGGAAATACTGAGGATATTTAGTACTTTTGACCCTTGGACAAGGTGGGGGGTCGGTTGTAGTTAGGGCCCCTGACACCCCTCCTTCTCCCCTCCCTCAGTGGAAAATCTGCAATTTGACTTTTGACTCCTCCAAAACTTAACTCCTGTACTTTGTGTCTGGTAATCTGAAGATACAAATGAACTGATCAGCTATGTTTTGTGCTCTAAAAATGCACAGAATTTCATCGTGTCCTAAAATCTGTCTTTTCTAATGGAATCCTGTGCGTTTGCTTAAAAAGTTATTTCTGTATAAAATGATAATCTGTAAATCTTGATTTTTGTAGGTCTAAAATAAAAAATATCTTCCAGTTTTTTTTTTAAATTCAAGCATGCTCAAGTTTTTCTTCCAGCTTTTTTTGTTCTTTGGCACTTCTCGAAAATTTCTTGATTTTGGGGTTGCGAGAGCGAGATGGTAACATCTTGTTTGAGGGCAGAGTAGGAGTCCTCATGCAGGTAGAGAAGAGAGCAGAGAAAACCTTTGAAAAGAAAAAAATGATTAAGGATATAGACTAAGAGAAAAGTGAGAAGCAGGTTCCTAAATAGCTTTCATTCTTTATGTTCCTCTAGTACAGTAGACGCTCTCAGGCAATTTTACATCCATTGCCTCGTTCATCTTTCCACGTAGGTGAAGTCAGTAATAACCCTGGAGTAGAGCCTGTTTGATATTTAGGATGATCTTTTTTCTGTCCTGTCATGTTGTTAAACTAGTTTCTGATTCCAGAAAATAAAAGGATTAGAATGGGAAAGATAAGATTGATGGCACAGGCTCCAGGGGAGAATCTGGGATTAGAGGCACAAAGACTGTTAGCTTTCATGACACGTAGCACCAGAGAAGTTTGCCGATTTTCCGATGTCTTATTGTAGTAGTCAAACAATGCTGGCTTACTTTATAATGCTTGTATGCAAAGGGCTTTGAATTCAAATGAGCTGTTCTAGAAACAACCACGGCCAATCTGTTGGTATTAATGCTAAGTAATATACTGTGTATGTGGCTCTCTTTTCTAGATCGTTTGCATATCTTACAATTAAAGACAGAATACCACAGATCTTAACCAAAGCTATTGATACATTGCATCGACATAAAAATGAATTTTTTGAGAAACATGGAGAGGTAATATTGTGTTTTAACTTTAATTTTTTGTTAATCCTTTAACAGAAACACAATAGCTGTTTTTTGTCTGTGGTAACAATCATTCCTCCTGAAGATAAGAACTCTGGTTTTTAAGAAGAAGCTTAAACAAAACGAAACAAAAAAGGCAGAATAGATAAGACAGGATAATGTGTGTGCTCTTTGATTTTTAACTTAAGAATTCTGAGTATTAATGTTTATATTAGTTTGTAAAAAACAAAATGTAGCTTTGAAGTCTAGTATTTTTTTTCCTTCTTTAGGACCTTAAAAATGTTAACCTAGAGGACTTATTTCTGTATATTATTAACTGTTTGCATATACAAATTATTTAAATATAGAGTATTCAGTTATATTTTTGAAATATTTAAAAACTTTTTTTCGTGTTTCTGCAGAAAGGCACAGAAGCTGAAAAGAAAGCAATTTCTCTTCTTTCTAAATTACGAAATGAATTGCAAACAGATAAACCAATAATCCGCTTTGTTGAGAAGTTTGTTGATACTGACATATGGAATCAGTACCTAGAATATCAACAGAGTCTTATAAATGAAAATGATGGGAAACCCAGGTGGTTTTACTCACCTTGGTTGTTTGTAGAGTGCTACATGTATCGTAGAATTCATGAAGCAATTATCCAAAGGTAAGCATATAACATCAGATAATAAATGTTTAGAGAATTTAATGCTTTTACAAAATTATAGAATGATACGTTTAAAGATTAACAGTGGAAGCCAGAATTCAGTTCAGCAGATATTAATGAGAGTATCGGATATTTCTGTAAATGTTATTGATATAGTAAATTCTTAGCAATTATAACCCAGTTGTTTAGAATAGACATAAGATCTAATATCTGAATAAAATAATATAATATCTGAATAAAAATTCTTATGAAGAGTTTAGAGTAAAACGAATTGTACTGGGACACCCAGGTGGCTCAGTTGGTTAAGCATCCCAACTCTTGATTTCCTGAGTTAAGATCCCAGGGTCATGGGATCGAGCCCTGCATTGGGCTCCTTGCTGAGTGTGGAGCTTGCTTAATATTCTCTCTCCCCCCTCCCTCCTTCCCCTCCCCTTCTTTCTCCCCCTCTCTGTCCCTCTCTCCCTCTCCCTCCCTCTCCCCTACTTGTGCTCTCTCTCTCTCTCTCTCTCTCTCTCAAAAATAAAAATTACTGATCAAAAAATGTTAATATGAAATAGTTTTTTCTGTAAAAAAACAAGACAGGACAGAGTAAGCATGTTTTGTTTATAAAAATAGGTAATAGATCAGAGTTGATTTGGGGTAAGGAGTCAACAGAACAGTGAATCACTACAGGGTTTTATGTACTATCTTAATTTTTAGGCCTTTTTTTTTTTTTTTTAATGGCTAGATTAGAAACAGACTTTAAAAGTTAAACACATGTCAAAATCACTTTTTGTAGGCTTGTTTGTACTAATTTATTTCTTCCTAGGAAAATTCAGGTATAGAACTGATTTAAAGAGCAGAAGAAAATGTAATGGGGATTATCCTTTTAGCTCGCTAGTTACAAAAATACAGGTTTGCTAACTAAGGAATTCTTTGGTATCTGTTCCTAAACATAGCAAAGGATAATTTAAAGCAATTGATCAAATCAGCACGAATAGTAAAATAAAAAAAAAAAATTATTTTGGGAAACATGCATAATTTGAGTCTATTCATTAGCTTTTTCTGACTTAATCTTCAGAAATTATTTTTTCAAGTCACAATTTGTTGTTTTTGCTGATAAGTTTATTTAATTAAATTAATTTTTTTTCTGACCTCACACCCACTGCTGAATAAGTGTATTTTAGGACTTTTGCTCTAAAAGCAAAAAAATGCGCTGTTAAAAATCTAGCACATTGCCTGGCACGTGGAAGGCATCTAAACAAGACTATAGCTAATACTAGGAGCTGCCATGTGCTGAACATCGGCTGTGTTCCAGTTACTTCGCAACCCAGTGAAGTATAGGTATTACTATGTTTCCATTATGTCTGAGGAAACTGAGGTTCAGTGGTATTAATAACCTTTCCCTGGGTTACATGACTAGTAAATGGTACAGTCAGTATTTGACCCTGTTCTGTATAAATCAGCTTAGAGCCCTCATGAAACCATCTTTTTCCAAGTAGTAAATTTGGGTGTCTTGTCAAGGACTAAGGCGAGTCTGAAATTCTGGGTGATGGTTTCATAACTGGGGAAATATCCATCTTATTAGTCAATACCATGCTGCTGAAGTGTCTGGGTGGCTCTCTGTAGGGAGTTGGTGGAGTTTGGAAGTTAGAAAGGTAAAAGGAATGTGTTTCTGAGTTTGCCTTTGGAGGTAGATCAGGTTCAGAGAATAAAAAAGTCCAGGTTAGAAGTTTACAATAGAAGTTTACAAACCTGGCTACACGTTTATAACTCAGTTGGGCGAGAAGATTTTTTTAACATGTAGCTTTTGAAGTCATTATATTAAACACTGATGATTTAATTTGCGGTGGGGCCTGGGCATCAGTTTTTCTTTCCATACCTCGGAAGACTGCACACCCTGGATTGATAGCCACTGGTCCGGAAACAGCTTGCTAAAAGGAGTCAAGGCAAATTTAGCCTTAAGTGGCAGGAACAAAACTACTAATCTCTCATGGATGTAGACCTCTCCTAAGGTGATCTAAGGTGGCTGGGGCAGGCAATTTGTATCCAAACTCAGGTTTTAGGTCAGTGTAAGGAAGTACTATTCCACAGAAGTAGTAATGAAATCGTTTTTAAACGTCCCAATTCATAGGAGGAATTCCTGCCCTGGGCCAGTGATAGTTCCAGTGACCAAAGAAGGGTCTTCTTAGCTTTTCTAGGATCCCAAAGCACACCTTCACTTTAAGAGCTGTTTGTGTTGATTTTGCCCCTTATATTGAAACATACGTGTAATTTTTTTTTTGTCAAGATGTTTGGTTTTAGTTTTTCTCAGCGTTAAATAGTTGAATAATCTGCAAGTCTGAAGACAAAATCTCAGCCATATGTGAAATTTAAGTAAATTATTAAGTAAATATACTTCAGATGTTGAAAAGTGAGAGTATGGAGAAAACAAGCATTTTAAAACTTTTATTAAAGTAGAATATGGGGGCGCCTGGGTGGCTCAGTCAGTTAAGCATCTGACTTTGGCTCAGGTCATGATCTCATGGTTCGTGGGTTCAAGCCCTGCATCAGGCTGTGTGCTGACAGCTCAGAGCCGGGAGCCTGCTTTGGATTCTGTGTCTCCCTCTCTCTCTGCCCCTTCCCCACTTGTGTGCTCTCTCTCTCTCTCAAAAAGAAGTAAAACTTAAAGTATAATATGCATTCAGAACATATCTTTTTTTTTTAAGTTTTTTTTTTTTTTTTTTTTAAGTAATCTCTACACCCAATGTGGGGCTTGAACTCAACAACCTCAAGATCAAGAGTTGCATGCTATATGGACTGAGCCAGCCAGATGCCCCCATCCAGAACATATCTTAAGTGTTCAACAATCTTTACCAGAACACACTTATGTCCCAAGGGCCCCCATCAAGAGTCAGAACCTTATTAGGACCCAAGAAACCCACCTTATGGCCCCTTTCAGTCCTGACATCACTGCCCTTCATAACACTATTCTGACCTGTGTTAGTTTTGCATGCTTTTAAACTGCATTTAAATGAAATTATATGGGATCTACTTTTCTGTCTGGTTTCTTTCATTTAGCATTAATGTTGGTGAGACTCATCCGTATTGTCGCATATAAATGTAAATAATTCTCATTGGTACATAGTGTTGCATTATATGACTATATCACAATCTGTTTATCTATTGTTGATGGATATTTGAGTAGTTTCCAGCCTGGGGTTATGAAGAATGCTGCTGCAAACATCCAAACACATGTTTTTAGTGAGCATATATGTGTGTTTCTGTTTGGTGTATATCTAGGAGTGAACCCCTGGGTCATAGTGTATGCACATATATGGCCTCAGTAGATTCTAAAATAGTAAACATTTTAAAATCAGGAATCAAATGTAAGTGTGTGAGTTTACTCTTAAATACAGGAATAAGGCTTTTTTTTTTTTTTTAATTTATTTTGAGAGAGAGAGAGAAAGTGGGGGAGGGGCAGAGATCCCAAGCAGGCTCCCTTCGGTACTGAGCCCCACATGGAGCTCGATCTCATGACTGCAAGATCACAACCTGAGTGGATGTCAAGAGTTGGACGTGTAACCCTTTTTTTCCCCCAAATTTAAGGCTCATTTTTAAAATGAGGTGTGACTTTAATGATGTGTTAATAAAACACCAGAACAAGGATTGGCAACATTTTTCTGTAAAGGGCAAGGTAGTAAATATTATGGGCTGGCGGGGGGACATGTGGTCTTTATCGCAGCTGCTCAGCTCTATCCGTGCAGTGCAGAAGCAGCCACGGACAGTACGTAAACGACTGAGCGTGGCTGTGTTCCTAAAACTTCATTTATGGACACTGAAATTTGAATTTCACGTGTCAGCAAATATAACCATTCAGAAGTGTAAAAATCATTCTTCGCTCACAGGTCATACAAAACAGGTGACCCGCACTGGGTTTGCAAGCTGCAGTTTGCAGACCTCTCTGCTTGAATCTGTGCATCCAAGTAATTTTTATCTTTTTTTTTTTTTTAAGTCACCTTGAAAGACTGATTTATTTCAGCAATGCTGCCATTGCTAAAAATACCTTTAAATTCTTTGGAACTTCCTTCAGAGCCAGTTTACAAGCCTCAAAAAGAAATTAGTCTCCTCCTTTTTTAGTCATTTTTCATTTTTGATAAAAAAAAGAAAAAGAATCTTTCACTCCATTTGATTTGCACACATCATTCTACTGAAATTGCTCTGAGTGACTTTGGGTTCCAAATGACCTCCAGAGGAGAAAGAGGCGCTGTCACTGACAGGGCATGTAATAGTGTGCTGCAGGTTCTGAAGAGAATTCCAGAAGTGCTTGAGCAATGGCTGCATCCTCAGAATAAGGGTCTCGCTTCCCAGGGTGACTGACTGGAAGGAGACAGCAGTCATGTGGATGTGTAAATTCTGGTATGTTTTTGTCTGTTGTTTTTTTTTTTTTTTTAAATCAGTTCCACAGCAGTTACATTGTTTTTATCCTAAGGTAGATGATCCAAGGAAAAAGTTGCTAATTTAGAAGATCAGATGATCTGAATACCTTTTATATTTGGTTCTGTGAAGTCTATGATGTTCTTATTTATACCTTGCTGGTTATGTTTCTCTTAGGCTGGTATTGATCTCTCATTGGACAGACAGCTTAAAGATGTAGCCACAGCACATGTATCACCACTGGTCAAAGTCAACTTGGGAATAAAAGTTGACCTAAAAAACCCCAGGAAACTACATATACGTGACCAAAATTTGTCATTATAATAAAACTTATGTTTGTATTTTCTGATTTCTCTCAAGTAGTTGTTGGGTTCCCATAGTACTCTATGTTTTACTCTCTTGGTGATTAGCACATTGGATTCAAGTATTTATATGCATATGTTTGTAACTCGGAACCCTGCCACATTTAGCACCCAAAAACTGCTAAATTAAAGCAATTATTTTGAATTTTTGTTTCTCTCTCCTTTTGCTCTGGAAACCATACTGGGTGAATAATTACAGATAGAGTCGCTACAACTATTTAAAATTCCAGTAAAATTTTGATTAGGGAACTTCTGACAGTTAACTAAAATGAGTTTGGGGATTTGTTTTTGTGTAATTGGATTAAATTGATTTAGTGTGTATAATTTGATAATTATTTGTTTTTCTGTAATTGATCTATGTTATATGTAGTATCTGTTACCACTAATTTTTGAGACTAGATGCTTCTATTCTCTTTCCTTTAAAGAATTGCAATTACCCAAATGTTAAATAAAAGAAGGTACAGAGTTCTATAAATGTTTCGTTTACGTTTTTCTCCTCTTGTAGTCCGCCAATCGATGACTTTGATGTATTTAAAGAATCAAAAGAGCAAAATTTCTTTGAGTCACAGGAATCTCTCATTGCTTTGTGTACTCACCTACAAGAGTTGAGAACAACTATCGAAGACCTAGATGAAAATCAGCTGAAAGATGAATTTTTCAAACTTCTTCAGGTAAACGTGATAATCTCCTGTATTTAAAAAAATTTTTTTTAACGTTTATTTATTTTTGAGACAGAGAGAGACAAAGCATGAACGGGGGAGGGGCAGAGAGAGAGGGAGACACAGAATCGGAAGCAGGCTCCAGGCTCTGAGCCATCAGCCCAGAGCCCAACGCAGGGCTCGAACTCACAGACCGCGAGATCGTGACCCGAGCTGAAGTCGGATGCTCAACCGACTGAGCCACCCAGGCGCCCCTCCTGTATTTAAACAGTCAAAAAGTAAACTGGGATTGATTTAGCAACAGAGCACGTGTGTATATATTGTCATTTAAGTTATAATTGATCATTTTTTATCACTTTAGTAATAGTGTTATTCAAGAGATAAAAATCCACTCAATCTCTGAAAATGAGTTTTGAAATTTCTTCGACTGGAGGTGATGTTAGTGGCACAGGAGTCATCTGGCTTCATGGCTTGTGTCATTCTTGAGAGGATACTTTACATTCGTTTGGTCAGCCTACCCTGACTTGGGCTTGAGTGCTGGTTCTGTCTGTCTGTTGTTGGATCTGAGGCAAGTCACTTAACTTCTCTGAGCTACAGTTTTCTCGTCTGTTAAATAAGGACGGCATCGTATACCTCGTCATTTGACATGAGAATGAAACTAGATTCAGTCCTGTCAGCGTGAAGCACAGAGCCTAGAACAGCCTCCTGCTACCATCAGCTGTAAACGCTCAGGTCGTCGGTGGTCTGTTTAACGTGACTTTGTTACGTTCCTTCATCTGTCTTGTATTACATTTTGCTTTTGATTCTCATTCAAAACATCCGAAGATTTAAGATATGTTATTAGAATCAGAACTGTTTGAAAATACGTGGTTTTACACGACAGTATCCCCAGCCCTCATCTCCCAGAAAAAGTCAGAAGCATCCCCAGAAAAAGATATTATTAGAAAATGCCACAAAAGGAGGTAAAGCAGGGCAGGAGAACCGGGGATGGCGGGGGAGATGCAGGGGTGTAGTGTGAAGTGGGGCTGCCAGGGAAGGGCCTCTGAGAAGGTGATGGGGAAAGACCCGAGGCAGGTGAGGACGTGGGTCCCATGCATGTCTAGGGGAACGTTGCTGCCTAGGGACCTGCGGGGGTGTGAGAGAAGGTGCCAGGTGATTCTGCAGGAAATGAGCGGTGAGGCGAGGGGGCTGGAAGGGCCACAGAGGCCTTGTAAGCAAAGGTGAGGACTTTGGTTTTTACTTGCATTGCAAGCACTGGGGAGCTATTGGAGCGTTTTCATCTGAGGAGTAACAAGGATGAACTTGTTTCAAGGGTTACTTCTCAGGACACACTGAAGGGGCACAAGGCTAGACACCGGGAAGTCTGTTATTAAAATGACCCACATGAGAAGACATGTTCAGTGTCACCGGCATTCTGGAGACACTGTGAAAGCAGAGACCGCAGAGTCTGGTAAAACTTTGAGGGCAAGCACAGTAGGCTGCGTGATTAAGAGGGAACGGCTTGCTTTGAGTTTGGAAGGAAAGTTGTCAGGGTGTCGTCAAATAATAAGCCTAGTCATCTCCCCCCTTTGGAACTATTCCTTTATGCTGAGCTTTGACTTAAAAAAAAGAAAAGAAAAAGGAAAAGCAGTAGTCACATCAGTCTTTATCCCTAGCTAGCCTATTGTTTCTGGGAATAGTCCTTGAATATGTCTTTGTCCCATAAGTAATATAATAAGTTGTGAAGAAGAAGGAATACCACTCTCTTTTCTGTCATCTAGTCTGGCCAAGTAACGGAGGCCAAAAGTTGCCTTCCATTAGCGCTCATGGTGGATCACCAGCAGTTTAGCTTCCTACCAGAACATGAAGGTGTTTTCGTTTGCAGGGAATGTTGGTCTGTTTTTAGAAGCCATAGAACTCCACCCCTGTCCGCACCAACATTTCATGCCTGCTCTGTCAAAGACTGGATGCTGGGTGTGTGATGGTGAGGAAAACAGATAGAACTTGCTGTCACAGAACTTGTAATCTTGAGGGAATATAGACAGTCAGTTAATGGCACAAATTAATGTGGAATTACAAACTGGAAGATGGGGTGCAGGAAACATGCAGGGGGCCGGCAGAGACCCTCACCTCCGCTGAGGAGTGCCGTCATCGACCCCACTGTTTCTCTGTCAGGTGGACACTTAACTGTTTGAGCCTTGCACTTAAAAAATCCATTCATTTATCTTTGTGGGTTTTTTTTTTTTAAGTTTATTTATTTTGAGGGAGAGAGAGCACGAGTGGGGTAGGGGCAGAGAGAGAGAGACAGAGAGAGAATCCCTGATGGGGGGCTCGATCACACGAACCATGAGATCATGACCTGAGCCAAGATCAAGAGTTGAATGTTTACCCCACTGAGCCACCCAGGTGCCCCCATTCATTTATCCTTTTAAAATAATATTCTTGGTTGGAACATGCATTTTCCTCTTATTTTGAATCACACAAGTAGAGTTTGTTTTGGCTAACATTTATTGAGTATTGGGTATATTATTTAGACATACTATGTCGATTAATTTTCGCAGTAACTCTACAAGGTAAGTGCTGTTGTTACGTCATTTTTCAGTTGTGGGACCATTGTAATTTACCAATGGTCGGTAATTGGAAATGCTGGGAATTGAACCCAGGTCTGTCTAATTCCAGAGCCTGTACTCCTAAGCATGTAATTTTAATTAGAGCTTTAAAAAAGAGGGGCTGCATGCCATTTTCTATAAACTAAGCTGGAGTGTTATTTCAGTTTAAAATAGAATAACATAATTAGAGTTGGAGAGGTCTTTAGACATTCTCCTTGCCCAATTTCTTTATCTTACAAGTAAGAGAACTAAATCCCAGAGAAGTTGCCTGGTCCTAAGTTTTACATAACTAGTAAAAAAAACTGAGCCGTTTGGGTAGGAGGAGGAGGGAAAAAGGAACTTATTTTTCTCATGACTTTGGATTTTTAAATAAACTTTGTAGCCTCTTTTCACAGTGTATCATATTCTCTTATCTGCAAGATGCAAAATCCTTCTGATTAAGCAACACGGATCGTTAAAATCATTCAGATCAGTTTTTTAAAAAGTTTATTACCTAGTGACCAATTAAATGTTTCATTGTCTTAATCTCGATTATACATCATGATATAAACAATCTTTGCATTATTAGAGAAAGTGTAGATCTGATGAATATTTTGTATCAAGACTGCTGTAGAAGTAAATTTTATGAATAGTTTTAGCAACCCCTTGCCCCACATTTTACATAATAGAGGTTTTGTTGGTTATTCAAAAGAAGGGTAAAACTTGTGTACTTTTTCTTTTTCAGATTTCGCTGTGGGGCAATAAATGTGATCTGTCTCTATCGGGCGGGGAAACCAGTTCTCAGAGAACCAACATAATAAATTCTGTGGAGGAACTAAAACCTTTCATTTTAGTGAATGACATGGAACATCTTTGGTCACTGCTTAACAACTGCAAAAAAACAAGAGAAAAAGCGTCTGTTACTAGAGTAGATGTTGTTCTGGATAATTCTGGGTTTGAACTCGTTACGGATTTAGTATTAGCTGACTTTCTGTTGTGCTCTCAACTGGCTACCGAGATCCGTTTTTATGGAAAAACTATTCCGTGGTTTGTTTCTGATACTACTGTCCATGATTTTAACTGGTTAATTGAACAAATGAAAGGTTCTAATCACAAGTGGATGTCCAAGTGTGGGGCCGACTGGGAAAACTCTATTAAAATGGGCAGATGGGTTTACCATGATCATATATTTTGGACTCTTCCTCATGAATTCTGTGTAATGTCTCAGGTTGCTCCTGACTTATATGCCGAACTACAAAAGGCACATTTAATTTTATTCAAGGGTGATTTGAACTATAGGAAGCTGACAGGCGATAGAAAGTGGGCATGTACCATTCCCTTTCGTCAGGCTCTGCGAGGGTTCCATCCTGCCCCTCTCTGCAGTGTAAGGACATTAAAGGCCGAGGTTCAGGTGGGGCTGCAGCCCGGGCAAGCTGAACAGCTCGCAGCCTCCGAGCCCAACTGGATGACCACCGGGAAGTATGGAATATTTCAGTTTGATGGTCCGCTCTGACTTGCTTTAGGATGTCTTAAGTTGTCTGGAAAAACCTGACAGTCGCTTGGCATCCCCAGAAAGGCAGTGTGCGAATTGAGTCACAGGGCTGCTCTGCCTGGCTCTGGGAAGCCTGGCTTCTCGGTGCTCCCGTATGTGCACTCTGGACGCTTCTCTCTTCGAACGTTTTGCCCCACGACATTGTTTGGGAGATAGACGGAGTAAGCTAGTTACAGAGATTTACGTTTCTGTTGGCATTTTAGTAACTTATTTCAAGTTAAATGCATAATTTCAAGTGGTACTAATGAACTTATTTTTAATTGGGCAGAAAGTAAAATAATGCGTGAATTCTGCTTTTAAAGTTCGTTAACATTCTTTTAATGCTATGCTGCATGGTATTTATAAGCATGGGATTTTATTTAACTTGTTTTGGCGCTCTAAAAATAAGGGCTCTGGGAAGACATTTTAAATACGCTTTGAAAAGAGAGGGATTTCTTACAGCTGTGACATTTGAACAATGGACGTAAAGATTACTTACCTTATAAGTTAGTTTTAAATTTTGTTCTCCTTGAATTTTATTTCCTTTTAAATACCCTGTTTTATTTGCACGCCTTTGTATTTTGATTGACCTGCGGAATGGACACTAGGAAACCCAAGGTTGAACAGAAACAACTGGTATTTGAAGAACCGTGGTACCTTTTTACATTCTATTTGCAATGTCCATGATCAACTGAAATGTAGTATTTTAACACGTGTTTTAAATGAACAGATTTTTAGATTGTTCTGCAGTTTAGAAAAAATGCTTTAGATAAAAAAGATTCTTGTGCATTGAATTTGGAGTACTACCAACAAGTTAATTTTTTACATGCTTACACATTTTTTGGTGACTACTTCATATTAAAGACTAAGTTTCAGGTCAGTTTGCTTTGAAACTGAAATTGGAAATAAACCTGGAAATGTTTTTCCTGAACTGGTATAATAAAATGAATTGTACTGAAAATCTTGTTGGTTTTATTTTTTCCAGTGGGTGAAAGTCAAGGAGGGACGATTAAGTATGAGGTCTAAGAAAGAAACTCATAATGTACATGTTGCCAAAGCAGTTCTTAAATTATGTCGCTTATAAATGAGGTTAGTCTAAATGAGGTTATAGTCTATGACCTTGCTAAGTGTTTTTAAAAAGCTATGTCAAATATTTATATAAAGCTGCACGTTTTGAATTTACTCTTACCTATGTGTGTTCCTGTTTTAAACATTAAGTTACTAAAATACTGAGCATAGTATAAGTGTAGACACTTGACATGAGTTAGAAAATGAGTATATTTGTGTTGACTTTATAGCCACAGTGTGGGAAAATGTAATAATCACGTTTTCCAAAGCAGTGAATTTTTTTGTTTTTATTATGTTGTATTAAGAACATGAATTTAGGATTCGTGAGGAACTAGTTCACCCCCTCCTATAAGAGCACAGAAGCAAACGAGCAAGCAAGAAGAGTAGCACGACGGAAGAGGAAGTCGATTCTAGATGGAAGTCTAACAAACGTTTAGCAGGGGTGGGACCCACCTGTAGCTTCACCGGTTGGCTTTTTTAAACTGAAGTTTAGTTGACACACAATGTTACCTTAGTTTCAGGTGTACAACAGATTGGGCCACTCTCTGCTCCCCACGAGCTCAGAGGGGAGCTTCACCCCTTTTGCCCATCCCCCATGCCCCTCTCTCTGGCAACCATCAGGTCGATCTCCCTATTCTATGTTTCTGGGGTTCCTGGGTGGCTCAGTTGGTTAAGTGTCTGACTTCAGGTCATGAACTCATGGCTCACGAGTTCAAGCCCCACAGTAGGCTTAGCGCTGAGGGCGCAGAGCCTGCTTTGGATCCTTTGCCTCCCCCTCTCTCTGCTCCTCTCCCTGCCCTCTTTCAGAAGTAAACATGAAAAAAGATAAAAAAATCTCTTTCTGCCTTTCTTGTTTCTAGATTCCACAACCAAGTGAAATGTGATTATCTGTCTTTCGATGGCTTATTTTACTTAGCATAATCTTGGTTAGGTCCATCCATGTTGCAAATGGCAAGACCTCTTTTTTTTTTTTTTTAATGGATGGGTGATACTGTGTGCATGAATGTGTGCATATAACATAACTTACCCATCTATCAGTAGACCCTGGTTGTTTCCATATCTTGGCTATTATAAATAATGCTATAGTAAACATAGGGGTGCATATATCTTTTTCAATTAGTATTTTCTTATTCTTTGTGTAAATAGGGGAATTACTGGGTATATTCCTATTTTTATATTCCTATTTAAAAAAAATTTTTTTTTAATGTTTATTTCTGACAGAGAGAGACAGAGCATGAGCTGGGGAGGTGCAGAGAGAGAGGCAGACACAGAATCCAAAAAAGGCTTCAGGCTCTGAACTGTCAGCACAGAGCCTGATGCGGGGCTCGAACTCACAGACCGCAAGATCATGACCTGAGCCAAAGTCGGACTCTCAACCAACTGAGCCACCCAGGCGCCCTATATATTCCTATTTTTTTAATGGTTTGAGGAGCCTCCATACTGTTTTCCACGGTGGCTGTACCAACTTACATTCCCACCAACGGTGCACAAGGGTCCCTTTTTCGTTTTTGAATCTTTTTTAAAACCAGCTTTCTTGAGATGTAATTCACATACAATTCATCCATTTAATGTGTATGGTATTTTAGTATATTCACAGTTGTGCGACCATGACCAGAAATTTGATTTCTAATTTCAAAACGTTTTTGTCACTCCTCAAAGAACCCCTGTGCCTGTTAGCGGTCATTCCTCATTCTCTTCTCAGCTCTTGGTAACTAGTCATTGACTTTTGGTCTCTGTGGGCTTCCCTGTTCTGAACATTTCCTATATAAATAAGAATCAGAAAATATGTGGTCTTCGTGACTGGCTTCAAGGTCATCAGTTGTAGCTGTAGGTTTTCAGTCCTCTTGGGTTTCAGCCCTCTTGGGGACACGCCTAGAAGTACATGCTAGAGCCCATGGCAGCTGTGCTCCTGGCTGTGAAGTGGTCTCTCGTGGTTTTGATTTGTATTTCCCTAATGACTAACGGCGAGCATATCTGAGCGTATTTGAGCCGATTGGCCATTTGCATATCTTCTTTGGAGAAACGTCTTTTTAATTCATTGGCCCATTTTAAAATTCGATTATCTTTATTACCGAGCTGTAAGAGTTTTTATATATTCTGCATACAAGGTCTCATTGGATACATAATTTGCAAATATTTTCTCCCATTCTGTGGGTTGTTTTGTCACTTTCTTGATGGCATTGTTTGCAGCACCGAAGTTTTCTACTTTGATAAAGTCCTTCTATGCATTTTTTCGTTTGTTGCAAAGCCTTGGTTTTGAACTTAACATCCACTTGAGGGCCGCTGCAGTGAGGGACTGAAACACCCAATGGTCAGGGCTCTGTCTATAGTCTTCCGCTCCCTCACGTATTTCAACCCACCAGGCTTGGAGGTCAGTTAGGGGTGGTGTTCCCCCTGAAGCGCTGAGTGATTTGGGGAAACTCCCAAAATAGCATCTGCAATTGTTTCAACTGCTGATGTCATACTTGGTTAAGCATGAAGTAGCTCTTGAATACAGCAGGTTATACATTTCATGCAATACATTTTTATCAAGACATAGACCCAGTATCTTATGTACACTATGGAAATATGGATGAAGGGCAGGTAAATAATTAGGTGAGGTTGGTGGTTTATACTCCATGGGTTTATGTTACTTTCTGATGAAACAACAGTGGACAAGATTTTTTTTTTTAATGCTTATTTTTGAGAGACAGAGTTTGACTGGGGAGGGACAGAGAGAGAAGAAAACAAAGGATCCAAAGCAGGCTCCAGACTCTGAGTTGTCAGCACAGAGCCCCATGCGGGGCTTGAACTCACAGACCATGAAATCATGACCTGAGCCGAAGTCGGACATGTAACCAACTGAACCACTCAGGTGCCCCAGCAAATGGACAAGATTTATTATGATCCAGCTTTTTTTTCTTTCTATAATTTGAGGTGTATTTTGTGTTGGATAAAATGCAGTAATGTTTTTGCATCTTTATCAAGCCAGACCTTGGTTGTTCAACCTCACGGTCATGTTTCTGTAAAAGAAACACCCATCACAAAAGACAATATCAACATAGTTCAAACTCTTTACTTATATTTTAAGAAAATTCCAGAGTGGATCAAAAACAATTCAGAGTTCTATTTATTAAAATTCCCTCTCCCACCCATTTTTCTGCCCAAACCCCCCAATGAGTCTTGTTCTGGAATCTCTCCCTCCATAAAACTTTTCTTCTCCTCTCTCTCTCTTTTCTGAACTGGAGGGTAGGGAAGGGAAAGACTGAACACTTCTACACATGCATCTCTTATTACTTAAATGAAGCTTTAATGTAATGTCTGACTCTTATGGTAAGCAATCAGTGATGTCTTGAGATTATAGAAAATGAATAAAGCAGAAGGGAAAAATAGGAAAAACAAGAGCATAATCCTATCACCTTTAAATACCCCTGTTGATTTTTATGTATGCATTTTTTTTAAGGTTATTTATTTATTTTGAGAGAGAGGCAAAGAGAGATGGAGAGAAGGATTCCCAAGCAGGCTCCACACCATCAGTGCAGAGCCCCACGTGGAGCTCAAACTCATGGAACCATGAGATCATGACCTGAGCGGAAACCAAGAGTCAAACGCTTAACCAACTGAGCCGTGCAGGCGCCCCTTTATGTATGTATTTCTAAGTTTTCCTCCATAGACAGACATATTTTCTACATTTCTAAGATAAAAAAGCAGGATCGTACTGTCTGAAAAGTAATTTTTATTTTATTTTTTTTAATTCCGAAGTATTTTTTCCAACTCCTGGAGTTTTTGTCCGGTTAGTTGGTTTCCTTGTTATTCTTGCTGTCATTTTACTTTTTTCTAATTCACTGATTAGTCCCTCCTGGAGAGAGAGAAGTTTGTGGGGGCTTTTGTTTTTGTTTTTTCCCCTTGGGTAGCAGTCTGGCCTGGGACTCAGTAATGGCCTGGGACTCATAAATACTTGATTTCTAATCCCTGGTCTCCTATTAATCATGTAACCTGTCACATTCTGACCATTTTACTGGAAAAGGAAAAGTTATTTCTGGTCAACTTGAACTATGTTCAATCTCAAATCCCGGGTCCCCTAGGAAAAGGAGTCACGCAGAGATATTAGCATTCTGGCACCCCCTAGCGGCCATCTGGGTATTCTGTAAAACCTGATCTTTTCCCTTCCTGCAGGGTAACTTGCAGACAGACAGATGCTGTTGTGAGTGGAACATAAATTTAAGCTGAGCCATCCCTTAGACACCACCATTCACCTCGTTTTTCCTTCCTGATTTTCCTTGATGGGTCACATTCCCTCCTTTTAGTTTATAGAATATCCGCTCCATTTTCAGACCTTTTAGAAAATAGGGAGGAAAATCAGTTCGTACAGAAGACATTTCTAAAGTGTTGAATCGCATTAGTTGTGCATTCCTTGGGGCAGCTCCCCACTGTGGCTTCTTTGTGTTTGTCCCACACAGGGTTGGTGGAATGAATGACTGATTAATAGGTGATACATTTTAGCATTTGAAATACTTTTTTGAATATTTATTTATTCTGAGAGAGAGAGAGAGAGAGAGAGAGAGTCGGGGAAGGGCAGACAGAGAGGGAGAGAGAGAATCCCAAGCAGGCTCTGTGCTGATAGCAGGCTTGATCCCAAGAACTGTGAGATCATGACGTGAGCTGAAATCAAGAGTCAGATGCTTAACCAACTGAGCCACCCATGTACCCCTTAAATAATTTTTTAAACCTCTGAGTGATTGAGGTCACCAGATTGAAGTCTGAAGGATGAAATGTTCTGTTAGCCTGATCAATTAGATCATTTAGTACTTGTTGAATGAATAAAGAAGTATATATTATATAATTGGGAGTTTTCCATAAATATATACCTCTTTGAATACTGTTTTATTCCTTCGATATTATATTGTGATCAATTTGCCGTTGTTGAAAATTCCTCAAAAATGTGATTTGTAATGGTTACAAACATTTCATCATAGAACTAGATCATATTCTCTTTTGCTATGTAGATTGTTCAAAATTTTTGCTATTATAAAAGAGGCTGAAATGAACATCTTCAGACAACTAACCCTCATTAAGATTTGCAAGTCTTTGGGGCACCTGGGTGGCTCAGTCGGTTGGGCGTCCGACTTCAGCTCAGGTCATGATCTCAAGGTTTGTGAGTTTGAGCCCTGTGTTGGGCTCTGTGCAGACAGCTCAGAGCCTGGAGCCTACTTTGGATTCTGTGTCTTCCTCTCTTTCTGCCCCTCCCCTGGTTGCGTTCTGTCTCTCTCAAAAATAAATAAACATTTAAAAAAATATTTGCAAGTCTTCAGTTACTGCAAATTATTTGAAGCCACTCAATTATTCTGGTCTTGCTAGAATGGTATTAGACTTGTAGCCCCAAACCCTCAATATTGAGTAATTGCTTGATATGAGAAGGGAAGTCACTTTTTTCCTTACTTTCTTTTTTTAAAGTCATGCCATATATCATGACTTTCAATCCTGCTTAAGTTCAATACAGAGTTTAGGCACAAGGGGGAGATCCTTTAGCATAATAAAGTGGCTGGATTTTCCTTCTACTATTTAGCAGAGATTTTAGCAAGAACTGGCACAGTATAATTTTCATTGTTGACTGCACACATTCTTGTGGTTTCAACTTCATTCCTTTCTTGGCCAAAATTTTATGTATACATATAATCCTTGCCACAAAATATTATAGTGGTTTATCATAGAAATATAGCAAAGTAGATGAATTTGAAAATAAAATGAATACTCGGAGAAAGTAGAAAAAAAGAAATAGAATTCTGTTAACAATATAGAAAAGTCACACTAGAAAAAAACTTTGTAAGAAAGTAAAAATAATTGCTTTCTGTTCATTTAACCTTTGCTCGAAGGGAAAAAGCACTACCACATTTGTTTCCTTGTTTTGTAAATTTTAATACAGCAAATTAATTTTTACTGTGATTGAGAAAATTTAAGGGAGCTAAATATTCCAAATGTACCTTACGTTTAAGAAGATAGGAATGTGGGGCGCCTGGGTGGCTCAGTCGATTGAGCATCCGACTTCAGGTCATGATCTCACAGCTTGTGAGTTCAAGCTGCGCGTCAGGCTCTGTGCTGACAGCTTGGAGCCTGGAGCCTGCTTCAGACTCTGTGCCTCCTTCTCTCTGTGCCCCAACCCACTTGCATTCTGTCTCTGTCTCTCTCAAAAATAAATAAACATTAAAAAAAAATCAATAAAAAAAGAAGATAGGAATGGGGCATGGTATGCTTTCAGTGTAGAAATTTTTCGAGTGGTGTCCAAGGGGTTCATCAGAAATATCCAGGCGGGGGGCGCCTGGGTGGCTCAGTCAATAAATGTCTGACTCCTGATTTTGGCTCAGGTCATGACCTCACGGTCTGTGAGTTCGAGCCCCTCATCCGGCTCTGCATTGACAGTATGGAGCCTGCTTGGGATTCTCTCTCCCTTGCTCTCTGCCCTGCCCCCACTTGCTCTCTCTCTCTCTCCTCTCTCTCTCTCTCTCTCTCTCTCTCTCTCTCTCTCAAAATAAATAAATAAAGTTAAAAAAAAAAAAAAGAAATATCCAGGCGGTCTGCAAACGTGGTTGGGAAAAAATGTCATCTTTATTTTCATTAATCCCGAATTGCAATTTAGTATTTCCTTCAGTTTTTTATGTCACGTTTAAATTTTTTCATGGTTTAATGATCTTTAATGATTTTTAATTGCAGCAATATTGGCAAAAAAAAAGTTTTAGAATGTCTATAATTCAATCTCAAATTTTCAACTCATTTCCTTTCATATTATTCTATATTTAAACAGTTGCAATTATAATGAGCACATTTTTAGGTTTTTACCTGGCTTCCTCAGGTATTTCCTTCCATTTTGTATATAAGACCTGAACTTTAGCAATATTAAGGGTACCTGTACCTTTGTCACCTGTGGAAATCATACATCTTTCCTATTGCATTACAGTTATCTTAAATTATTGTTTCATTATTATGTCAAAAATCAAGACACTTTATCTGGGAAGTTGATGGCACAAAAACAGTTAAGAACACCTGCTCTGATTTTTCTCCTTTCCTTTTCATAAAGCTGGCGGAAGACATAACAGGATTTATTATTTTTTTTAATTATTATTTTTTTAAATTTATTTTTGAGACAGAGAGAGACAGAAGAGCAGGGGAGGGTCAGAGAGAGAGGGACACACAGAATCTGAAGTAGGCTCCAGGCTCTGAGCTGTCAGCACAGAGCCCGACGTGGGGCTTGAACTCACGAACTGTGAGATCATGACCTGAGCTGAAGTCGGACGCTCAACCGACTGAGCCACCCAGGCGCCCCATAACAGGATTGATTTATTAAATTTTTAAAAAATGTTTATTTTAGAGAGAGAGAGAGAGAGAGAGAGAGAGAGAGCAGAGTGTGAGCAGGGGAGGGACAGAGAGAGAGAGAGAGAGAGAATTTGAAGCAGGCTCCTGGCTCTTAGCCTGATGCCAGGCTCGAACTCACGACCTGCAAGATCAGGACCTGAGCCGAAGTCGGACACTTAACTGACTGAGCCACCCAGGCGCCCTGACAGGATTTATTTTTATAGGGTTTGGTTGGTTGGTTTTGGTTTTGTTTTGTTTTGAGCCGAAGAGGAAACACATTATACAGCATTTTTTCTTCCCATCTCAAACTTCACTTAATGCTAATCCTCTACTATCCAGCTTGGTACCTACCAGGGGTCCTTAAAAAAAATAAAAGAAATGAAAGATGTGACATGTGCACATGGGTTGAGTTGTCCTTAACTTTACTATTAGGAGATTTTTTTAAGAGATGAAAAAGTACTTGGAATGTTTTTTCCTATTTAGAACTCTTAAGAGTATTTTATTTTCTTTATGTATTTTAAAGTTTTTATTTATTAGAGAGAGAGAGACAGCTGAAGGGAAATGGAGAGAGGGAGAGAGAGAGAGAGAGAGAGAGAGAGAGAGAGAGAGAGAATCCCAAGCAGGCTCCACACCATCTGCACAAAGCCCAATGCAGGGCTTGAACTCATAAACTGTGAGATCATAACCTGGGCTGAAATTGAGGGTCAGATGCTTAACCGACTGAGCCACCCAGAACTCTTAAAAATATTTTAAAGATCCTGACAATCAGAAGTCAGAAAGCCATTTAAAGTATAAAGCAAGAAGTAAAATTCAACACAATTTCTTTTGCATGTGTTTTCAATTTTATGATAATTATTGACAGTCAGTGAATATGAAGTATATATAGATGTGCTATAATCAGAATACATATCATTTGTGGAGTACTATGTTCCAGGCTCAGTATTAAGTGCTTTACTCATAATGTGGAATGACATCCTCCTAAAAATCCTGGAGGCAAATATTTGTATTCCATTATACATACGGGAGCACTGAGTCTCAGTGATTTCAAGTAACTGGGCACAAGGCCAGTTAACTAGTTAATGATAGAGCCAAAGTTAAACTGCAATCTGCTAAACTCCAAAACTCAAGTTATGGCTTTTAAAAAAAATTTTTTTTGTTTATGTATTTATTTTGAGAGAGACAGAGACAGTGCTAGTGGGGGAGGGTTAGAGAGAGAGGGAGACAGAGAATTGCAAGCAGGCTCCATGCTGCCAGTGCAGAGCCAGATGCGGGGCTCAAACCCAAGAAACCATGAGATCACGACCTGAGCCAAAACCAAGAGTCAGACGCTTAACTGACTGAGCCACCCAGTCGCCCCAATTTATGGCTTTTATTGAATTTATTATTCCTTTAGCATAATTAATTAGCACGTAATTAATTTTTTTAAAAAATGAGTAAATATACTATCATTGGAAATTTGAGTCACGCGATTATGCCTATCATAAGTCATACTACAAATGATTAGTATGTTGAAGGCTTGGTAGAAGTAGAAAAAAACCTGAGCTCTAAATATCAATGATAACGTTTTAGAATAATGATCAGGAATGGGCGGGGCAGAAATAGGGATTGTTTTTCTGTATCATTACATTTTGTACCATTGGACACATACAAACTCGTGGAATTTTACAACAGGCTGCACATCACACTGGGAGAGTGAGCTGTCTCTAAGAATTTGGTGCAAAGGGCTGAGCATCAGCAGATCCAGCAATGAAATGGAAGCCTCTCATCTTTCAGGCCACCAACCAGCTGAAAACAAGTGGGGAGTTATTTTGAAGGGAAATTATTTTTGTGAACAGATGGAAGTGATTTCACAAGAATGCACTGGCTCATTCTTCCAACCAGAGGGATGATATAAAAATGGTTTTGCTATCTTGGTGGAATCCCAAATCTGTTCAAATCAATGATCTCAATTCTTGCCTTGTCTTCCATAGCAAATGAAATGAGGCTCACTTTTATATTAATCTGTAAAAATATGCCTTAATTCTATACTTCTGTTTCCTTTCCCATCAGTTCCTAAACAGAAAGGGATTTGAATTTCTGAAACCCCAATAATGGTGATCTTAGAGAAGATCCATCACTACCTTCCATTACTGAGGTGGGTTCTTGTTCAAAGCCTTGGTAACTGGGGCAAGGAAACTGAATGCCTGTCCCAACTCGGTCACTAATTAACCATGTGGTTTCCAGTTAGGTGTTCGATTATTCTGCTACTTAATGTTACAGATAGATTGATAGAGATATAATTGGATATGTTGGTAAGAACCGAAGGATATGATTTATTTTCGGTTACAACAATTGAAAATATTCCATAATTGTAGACTGTAGATACTACAGACAGAAATTCTTCATGGAATGGAGAAATATTTTATTATATTGAGGAGCCTGGCTTCCCAACAGGAAGATATTATCCCAAGGGTAATATCTGGAGGGTGTTATGTTAAGTGAAATAAGTCACACTGAGAATGGTAAATACCATACAGATCACTCATATGTAGAATCTAAAAAACAAAACAAATGAACAAACAAACAAAGAGCAGAATCAGACCTATGAACACAGAGAACAAACTGATGGTTGCCAGAGGGAAGTGTGGTGAGGGGATGGGGAAAAGGGGTGAAGGGGAGTGGGAGGTACAGGCTTCCAGTTATGGAATGAATAAGTCATGGGAATAAAAGGCACAGTATAGAAAAAAAAAAAGAGGCTTATGGAAAGAGATAACCCTCTTCTTCCTCTGGAGGTTTTCATGTCCTAATGTGATACTATATTTGCTCCATTTTACACATGCATTAAGACTCTGAGAGAATAAGAAACTCCAAAGGCAGCAACAGAACCTGTACATGAACAAGGTCGAAAGGGCCCAAACCCATATTTTTTGCCACCACTTACATTGCCTCCCATAATAATATTCTATCACGCATTTTGCAAAGCACTTTGTACTTTACAGAAGAATTCACATACTATGTGGTGTCGTCACAAGAGCACTCTGAGAGGTTATTATTACCTTAACTTGATCTGTGGGGCAACAGAGGCTCAACAAGGTCCTCAGAGCTGGTCAGTGGTTAGATTGGGGCTTGAATCCCAAATCTGCCAGTTCTCTGACCTTTCTATGGTCCCATAAATTCTTTAGGACCAATAGTAAGAGCTTAGAGATCAGAAACCCAGATCTAAAAAGTTAGGTTTTGTCCTTGTGACTACTGGTCCTTCTCAACTGGTGACTCAACTAGTCCTTCTAGGAGTTCTTAGGGGTTCTGTGGAGATGCTTTGGGGGTTTGGGGTGGTGTGTAAGATGGAAATCATGGGGTGTCAACTGGGTGACCAGGGAATCTCCAAATTAGTCTCTTCTGCATACTGGGCTCCTGAGAAAGACTGCATCTGACAAGGATTCATTGGCTTTAAAAGGAGAAAGGCTTGGAAACCACCGCTGTAGGTGATAGGGAGCCACTGAAAGTTTCTGAGGAGGGAAGTGGTAAAAGTCATGTTCTAGAAAGATCAATCTGGCAGTTTTGTTGCAAAAGACCTTCATCGTGGAGAGTCCAGTACAGACAGACTTAGCAAGGAGGGGATAGAAACAGGAGAGGTTATAGGAGAGGTTATAGCAGGGGGCCGGAAAATCATAGCAAGAGATGGGGGAGAGCAAAAACTCAACTTTTCTGGATCTTAGGACACACAGGACTAAAAAGTATTTTTCTTACATATCTATATTTTATTTATTTTTTAACTTTTTAATGTTTATTTTAATATTTTTAATGTTTATTTATTTTTGAAAGAGAGATAGAATGCCAGCAGGGGAGTGGCAGAAAGAGAGAGGAAAACAGAATCCGAAGCGGGCTCCAGGCTCTGAGCCATCGGCACAGAGCCCGATGTAGGGCTTGAACTCACAAACCGCGAGATCATGACCTGAGACGAAGTCGGATGCTTAACTGACTGAGCCAGCCACTCAGGCGCCCCCATTTTATTTATTTTTGAGAAAGAGAGAGAGAGAGATGGACAGACTGACAGAAAGCGAGCGTGAGTGGGGGAGGAGCAGAGAGAAAGGAAGACACAGAATCCGAAGCAGGCTCCGAGCTGTCAGCACAGAGCCCGATGTGGGGCTGACTCACGAACCATGAGATCATGACCTAAACTGAAGTCAGACACTTTGAGCCACCCAGGCACTTCTATATTTTATTTTATTTTTTTCCTGTTTTCTTTTGGAGTTCAATTCTATGAATTGCATCACATGTATAGATTATTGACCAACGTTATAGTCAGGATACAGATCAGTTCTGTTACCCTCTAAAATTCCCCCCACTGCTATTCTTTTATAGAGTCGCCTCTATCCCCACCCATAACTTCTGGCATCACAGATCTTGTTCTTTGCCCTTAAAGTTTTGTCCTTTTGAGAATGTCATATAAATGGAATCATACAATACAGGCATTTCGAGATTGGTGTCTTTCCCTCCATGTAATGCCTTTGAGAATCATCTGTGTTGCTGTATCAACATCCAGGAGACTCAGACAGGAAAGAAGGCTGCAAAAGGGCAACAGGGCTTGCTAATGTTGGAGTCTGAATGTTTTTGAGCTGAAAAGAGTAATATTCAGGTGCTATATACTCTGGGGTATTTATTTATTCGTTTATAGAATTATTTACTGAGCAACAAATACATGATCTGTACTGTTTCAGGTGTTGGGGATGTAGTAATGAGCAAAATAAAAATTCCATCCTCAAGTGGCTTATATCCAGTGAGGGCAAACAAACAGGTTTATTTACGATTTAATGTGAGGAAGCGATATACTCTGGGTAGCGGGGTAGAAGGAGAAGAGACTATTTAAGACAGGATTGAATGGTCAGGGGAAGTCCCGGGACCAGGTCAGCTCTGACCATAGAGGTCTCAAGAGAATGTGTGCAGGATGGATCGGGAGACTGGGAGAAACTGAGGCAAAGGAGTCATGCAATCTGGGCCTGAACTAGGCGGATGGCAGTGAAAAATGGAAGGAGGATGAATGTTAAAAAATAGTTTAAAGGAAAATGGAATGTATTAGGTAAGACGTTACGTAGGTTGAAAATTGAAATAATTTCCGGACGTGCAGATAAACTGGTCCAAGGCAAAGCAATTGTTACAAGTTATAAGAGAAACTAAGGATGTTTAGTGTGACCGTACCTAGTAGTTTGTGATTGAATAATGTAAATTGTGGCTTTTAAACTATGCTCCTAAGTGCCCCTGGGGTTTTGTTGTTTCCAGGGGCACCAGGAGCAGTTTGGGGCTGGAGCCACATACTCACTTGTACTTCAACCAGAGCAGTGCCAGGATGATCTGTTTTGTATATTTTCTTCCCTGTGAATTTCACTGAAGTGTTACACAGAAAAAAAGAAGGGGGGGGTGCTTTGTGGGAAACCATCCATTCAAAACCTTCTTATTCGATGAATGAAGAGCCTCCACCTGAGACAGAAGCTATTCTGGCCCTTGGTACAGGGGGCATGGCTGGCAAGGCAGATGGGGTGAGAACCAAACAGCCACTTCTATTACAGACTGGGTAAAAAAAATATTTCCCTCAAATAATTTTCTCTCTCCATGTTTTTTTTCTAACTATATCTATACTTACAGGTTTAATTTTACTCACCATGCAGATGTTTTATCTTTTACTTAAAAAAAAATAAATATGAGAGGCGCCTGGGTGGCTCAGTCGGTTGTGCGTCTGGGTTTTGACTTAGGTCATGACCTCACGGTTTCGTGAGTTCAAGCCCCATGTCGGGCTCTGTGCTGATGGTGTAGAGCCTGCTTGGGATTATCTCTCTTCTTCCTCTCTCTTTGCCTTTCCCCCGCTCATGCTGTCTCTGTATCTAAATAAGTAAACTTAGGGGCGCCTGGGTGGCTCGGTCGGTTAAGTGTCTGACTTCGGCTCAGGTCATGATCTCGCGGTCCGTGAGTTCGAGCCCCGCGTCGGGCTCCGTTCTGACTGCTCAGAGCCTGGAGCCTGTTTCAGATTCTGTGTCTCCCTCTCTCACTGCCCCTCCCCTGTTCATGCTCTGTCTCTCTCTATCTCAAAAATAAATAAACGTTAAAAAAAATAATAATAAATTAAAAAAAATACGTAAACTTAAAAAATACATAAAAAATAAATATGAATTCATAATACAACTCCTTTCATAAATTTCTAACATTCTCCAACATAGTTCAACAGGATGACACATCTCTTTTTTTTAGTTTTCTGTGTTTTAAAAAGGACACATTGTATAGTTAAGGTGATGCTAGTTGTTGAAGCTCAGTGGTTTAACAGAATAGAATGTACTCTTAGGAAATCCAGTTGCCCAGGATGCGTGTGTGTGGGAAGTAAGGGCGTTATCTGCTCTATGCAGATATTCAGGGATCCAGGCTGTTGGAGGCTGTACCACCTTCAATATGTGGAGGTCATCCTGGAATCAGGGTCTAGCCAGAAGACAGGAGAAGAGAGGGCACATGGAATCACTCACGAGCTTTTTAGAGCAAACACGGAAGCCACACGCTTCGCCAGCCACAAACCAAAGGCTGTGCCTACCCAGGCTCGGTGAATAGCTTACCAGTCTCCGACACATGTATGATTGCGATGTCAAAACTGGAAAACATAAGCTTGGGCCTTGGATTTGGTTTTGCTTTGGGGCAAGTCAGGCTACACTGACGTCGGAGTTTCTGTGACTACGGGTGAACACTGCAGTGTCTAACGACAGATTCAGGGAGTTTTGTTCACATAGGTGCTTATACAGTGGCGCAGCCTGAAGCATGATGTGCTGAATTAGAGGAGTGTTACTTTTTCTCATTTTATCTTGTGGAGTTGGATGCAGCTCCCCAGTGAAGTCTTTCTCTGGCTATCACCAGGTCCTTCTACAACTCCAGCTGTGACTTGCCACGTTTTCAATATCGCTCAGTGACTGGTTTTGTCTGTGGTTGTGTTTTGTTTTTTTTTTTTGGTTTTCCTCTTTTCCATATCTTACGGTTCCTCATTAATCTGAAAGTCCTTGAGGTTAGACTTAAATACCTTTTCCTCTCTTTTTAACTCACTGTACCTCCTGGTCACTGCTCTGTATGGCGCCGGTAATAAGTAATTGTGGCTGATTGATCCAATGAAATAAAGACAGTTTATCCTCATAAATCAGTGTTTTGTATCAACGATGAAGCTTTGAGGAACAACCTCAAGAGACATCTGTCCTTGGGAAGGCTGAGGCATTCATTAAAAAAAAAAAAAAAGAACTGGTTAGCTGAGTGCTCAACTTTCTGTATCTTTCTTCCTTCTCTTTCTCTTTTATTAGAGGAAGCTTTATAGACCAAGGACATTTATGACTAGTAATGCAAGCTTATAAAGAGGTTATTTTCAACTGAGGCTAAGTCTCTGAACTCAGCAGAAGATAAAAATCTCTTTTCAAAAATTAGGCTAATTTATTTTTATGATATTGTTGAGACGAGTAGATGAGGATCACTTTATATATTATAGTTTTAATATATATCATATGAACATAGTTGGCTAAATCTCAATTGCTAATAAAATGTAGCCTGGTCTGAATCAGAAAAATCATCAAAATAGTTTTGATTATTTTTGTGAAAACTTCAGCAAAAGCCAGAACCAATCCTGACAAGCCAGAGCAGAGCATATGAGAAACTTTTCACCTTCAACTTTTACAAATGTCTTATTAACAGGAATTATTTGTTGTTTTTTGGAAGAAAGTTGGCATTATTTTAAAAGAAATTTAAAGCGTGTCTAAAATAGGGTCAGGAAAATCCCACACTCCCCACCCAAAGCCATAAGAGTTTCCAAAATAACAAAGACATTTTAAAGATCTAGAAGAAGCTGGGGTTTTGCTTAATTTAGAAACCACATTTGCTTTTAAAAGTTGATTTAATGGAATGTTTGGCAAATTATCATATTTTTTGGTGGAATTTTTAACATTCGTCCTTCAAGACCCATTGGTCCAACTTGTGGGAGCAAAAGGACCCTGAAGAACTGCGTTCATTTTTTTTCATTGCTGTTTTAGAGTATACTGTGACATGAGGGTCCTGTTTCTGGAACATTCCTGACATGTCCTGTGAATGGATGGGGAGACTGTAGCCACAGGTTTGCAGGCTTGGGGCATGGAATCTTCTAAAACTCAAAATCTCATTTATTAATTTTGGTGAGAAATTAAGTATCAGGTGGACAAGACAGTATTAACATTTGAGGTCCACTGCCTTTCCCCTGAGTTCCCATTGTACAATAACCTCTATTGTGATTACCACATTCCTTCTTTATATATGTTAATGTATTCAGTTAGAGTTCTGTCTTGGCTGGGGAAATAGTGTCCTTATAAAGTGTCTTGCAAGTCTCCGTTTTGTTTAATCCAGTGAAGCCAACTGATTTCTAAGTTCTTGGGGATAAGGCACGTCTTTTGCTTCCAGCCGCTCCCTACAAACTTTCTGAATCCGTTATTTTCTCAAAGGAAAGAAAATGTTTAAAGAATTTGTTTGTATATATGGGGTAGTTAAAAAAAATGATTTTTTAAATATAATTTATTGTCAAATTGGTTTCCATACAACACCCAGTGCTCATTTTTAAGACTGTGATCTTCCAAAGTTCTAAGCAATTTAGAATGAGAGTAAGCCAAGATTTCATCTCAGGCAGCCTGGCTCCAGTGTCCATTCACTTGACGTCTGTTTGAGGGCCCCAAAGTCCAGAGATAAACCCAAGGACTTTTACTATTTTTATAAAAGGAAAAGATCTCTCACACAAGTGTATATTTTGCTGGTGCTTCCCCCCCGCCCCCCAGCAAAGTTTATACTTTGCTGGTTCTTTCTAGTTCTCGGAGAACTAGATTTCATTTATAATCTGATTTCACTTAAGGGTGAACCCACTGATTGCCAACTTTGTTAAAGCAGGGGAAATGCTTGACCCTACAACATTTTCACTTGGTAGTCTATTATTTCCAGCTCCCAAGGAGGGGCTGGCTTTTTGTCTGACCCCACTACATGGATCAGTTCTAATTCTTCAGTGATACCTCTGCTAAAGCAATAATACAGCAGTGATATCCTTTCCATACTGTTAACCTCTCTTTTACAGATTATCTTGCTGTGTAACAGCCAAAATATTTTTGTAACCATTATCGCTCCATTTTTCTTTGGAGAATTTCATGATTTCTTAATCTGATGCTTTTGACTAACACTGGTTGTTTGCATGTTTCCTTCAGTTGTTTAGGAAAATATTTAAATCAGATAATACTCGTTTAAAACAAGCTTTAGACAACTAACATGTTATAGGAGTGGTTTCCGTGACAGGTTTCTAAATACAAGTCGAAAGCCCCCAAATTTATTGTCATATTACGAATTTTGCCATGAGAAACACGTATACCTTGTGAGACAAACGAGCAAACAAAGAAAAGGAGAGACCAGAGCAATAAACGTGTGACATCACAAGGGAATAAGACCTCAAGTGCTGGAGAGAGGGTTTTTTTTGTGTGTCATGTTTTATTTATTTTTGAGACAGAGAGACAGAGCGTGGCAGGAGAGGGGCAGAGAGAGGGAGACACAGAATCTGAAGCAGGCTCCAGGCTCTGAGCTGTCAGCCCAGAGCCTGACGCGGGGCTCGAACCCACAGACCCTGAGATTGTAACCTGAGCAAAGTTGGAGGCTTAATTGACCGAGCCACCCGGGCGCCTGATAGATAGTTCTGCATTTTCCCAGAGCTCCTTAGGAGGCATTTTTATCTCGTCTCAGAGTTCGTGTTTATTTAACATATACCTCAGCGTGCCAGATTTATAAACACATTTCAGGATAAAATTTAACATTATAGCAGAATGAGCTGGAGATTCTGGTTTATGCTGGATGTGCCCAGGACTGCCTGTTCCCAAACTGCAAAATATTTGCCTTCCCCTATCAGAACCGCAGACTAAATGTGTCCCAAGCCGAACTCTCCTCCTCTCTCCTCTGCTTTATCTCCTTGCAGCCTCTCAGGCCTCACTCCACTTCCAGTCCGCCTGGGTGCTCAGACTCCAGATCGTCCCTCTCCTCCTCACCTCCACCCCCATTCCTACCAGAGCCAAATCTCAGGGGGTCCCCAACAGCCCATCCTGAAGACCTCCTCGCCCTGCCTCCACCTCCTCCAATGCATCCCGCCTACTGTTGTACCGTTGTCTTCCTCTGGGTGCAACTTCCTAACAGTGCTCTTCCAAAACTTGAGCAGCAGAAGAGTTCCTAGACACCACGGCCCAAATTCAGCCTGGCATTGAATCTGGAAGAAGCATTTCCAGGAGGTGTACTAGGTCACACAGCTGGTAGCTTTCTGCCTCTGTTGTTGTTATAAAGGAAAGCAGAAGTCTGTACCGAGGTATGAAGGATCATAATATACTATCCACACATGCAGTTTCGTGAGAAATCTAGGCTGGAACTTGCTTTGTTCATCCTTATCTCCCTCCCTTGCTTAATTAAACCGTCATCATGCCCAGAATCCCCCCACCGTCAGCTTGCATGTTCTACAGCATTGTGCCAGCTGGTCCCAAATTGTGGTCCTTTCCACAGTCCAGCTCAGGCCTCCCTCTAGACTCAGTCGTCCCTCTCAACCCTCAAAGGACACATCATCAGATGTTGCCTTGAAGAGTCACTTGACTCATGTCTTGACATGCCAGAAAGTTCAAAGGCATCCGGACAGGGGCCAGCCCAGCACTTTTCCTGCTCCCACTTACACGGAAGTGCATTGCTGTTACTCAGAGAAAAAAAAAATTTAACACTGATTAAAATGTTTTCATTGTGTGTATTTGTTTTTTTCCCAGCTTTAGTGTAACTGACAAATACAATTGTAGGATACACAAAGTGTGTATAGTGGTGATGTATATATGCATCGTGAAAGGATTCCTCCCATCTAGTCAGTTAATGCATCCATCACCAATACTGACTTTTTTTTTTCAAGACTTTTATTTTAAGTAATCTCTACACCCAATGTAGGGCTTGAACCTGCAACCCCAAGGTCGAGACTCACACACCCTACCAACTGAGCCAGCCAGGCACCCTAACCGATGCTGACTTTTAAAAAGACTGTGGGAATTCAATCTTTTCATATCTTATGTTGTCATGAAGAAGAGTTACAAGGTTGACCGCCGTGACCAGAATTAGACTTCATAAAATTGAATTCTGGAACAACTTGATGCTGGAGTTAATAGAGAAGGGACTTCCTCAGCTTGGTTCTCTGCCAGGTGACTTGGGGTTTCATCAACTATGTGTTTCCTCGGGCAGTGTATTTTTATTGAAAATTTAAGAACTGTGTAGTGATTCCACTGCAAGGAGAAACTGCACTTTGAAAACACGGTTATTACAAATTATACTATTATATTTTTATTTTTATTCAGAGAGCAAGAGCAAGCAGCAGAGAGGGGCAGAAGGAGAGAGAGAATCTTAAGCAGATGGCAGGCTCAGTGTGGAGCTGGAGGGGTGGGGGGCTCTATGCCACAAACCTGGGATCATGACCTGAGCAGAAATCAAGAGTCAGATGCTCAACTGACTGAGCCACCCAGACTCCCACAAATTATACTATTATTGGATTTCTGAAAGCCTCAGTTTCCCTTAAGAATTTTTTTTTTTTTAATGATGCTCAAGTGAAAGCCTTTTAAGTGATTATGGATTGGATAGGTGGCAAGGTTAACTGTAAAATCAAAAGGCATTGTCAAGGCCAAGAAATCCTCAGCCAATAATGGATGCATGCGGGATAACTGGATGGAATCCCAGAAGAGCTCCTATCTCTCTGATTTTATTTCATTTTAGAACAGCACAGAGGTCCACCAAGGGCTTTCAAGTGAGGTGAGCGGGGCTCCATTTTTAAGCTCTGCTGCAAAGAGTGGAACCTTCTGCAGGATGCTCCCTTCTCTGTGCTTTAGGCCTATGGTCTGGGGTCTGAACTTCATTCTGCCCCTGACCAGCTAGCTGTATAGCGTGAACAAGTTCTTTCATTTCCTTGTGATTGTTTCCTCATCTTAACAATGGATCATTCTAATGTCCACTTCATAATCTTGTTTTATTCGAGATTTTTACCTCGAAAACACTTAGAATAGCTCTTGTAAGAACACTTCAGTGTTTCATAACTAGAAGTTATGGCTGTTACTAACACTAATATTACTATTACTTACAGTTTCCTGCGGGGTTGTTGAGAAGGTTAAATGCAAGCACACTCACCAGGACGGGCTACTTACTTTGCAGAAACCAGTACAAAATGAAAATACAGGGGCCTGTGTTCCAAAACCGTTAAGAAGTCCAAGGCTGGAACAGCCAAACATTCAACCAGGCACGGGACCCTTCTGAGCATAGGGCCTGTACACGCTCACAGGCTGCACGCCCCGGAAGCCGGCCTTGGAAGGAGCACAGCGTCTGCACACAGCAGGTGCTACATAAACCCTTTTCACCTTTGCGTCAGCATCCTCCTACACCTCCGGCGCGCCAGCGCTGTAACGTTGACTATACCACTGACCACTCGTTGTCACTTGTGCCTGCCCGGCAGAAGGACAAGACCTGGAATCACGCCCGTGGGGCAGCCCCACGGCGAAGACCCGGGACCCCCAGCCTTTTGGCGCGTGTCTGCCGCTCAACCAAGCCTAGGCCAGACGGGGCTGCCAGGGCCTCCGAGGCCGCCGCAGGACGCAGTCCGCAGGGTCTGGGTCTGTCCCGCGGCCCCGAGCCGCACCTCCGAGGCCGCAGCCCCGCCCGCCGCCAGGGCCCGCGAGCGCCGCGGGCCCTCGTTTGCTAGTTGCCCGAGGAGACGCGCGCGCACGCGCACCCGCACCCTGCGCTCCGCGTCGCCTGCGCTCCGCGTCGCCTGCGCTCCGCGTCGCCTGCGCTCCGAGCGCGCCATGAGCCGCGGCCGCTCCTCCGGCTCCAGGCGCCTGGACCCGGCCGGCCACGCCGCCCGCAGCGCCTCGTCGCCCGCGCCCGAGGTACGGTCCCAGCCCGCCGGCCGCGCGCGGGGGTGGCCCCAGGCGGCCTCCCCGAACGCCGCGGAGCACCGGGGGGTGAACGGCCGCGGGGCGCCCAGACGCTCACATTTGCAAACTTCTTCCCAGGGCGTGGGTGCATCCTGGAGGGTCCGGCCCCGCCTTGGAAGTGGACTGGAACTGCCCGCGGCTGGCTGGGTAATTTTAGGAAGTTATGGGCGGGTCGTGAGTTTGTGAAGCGCGTCTGAGCTTTTGGTGGTATCAGTTTGCTTCTCTGTGTTTGAACGCGTGAAATTCTAAAGACCGCTCCTGTCGACCCTCCCCGACCCCCGCCCTCTTCGTTCATTTAACTTCCACTGCTTGCCTAGTGAGAAGTGATTCAGAGCAGTTTCTTCAAGCCCTGGTGTGGTAGAATTACGATCCTGAGCAACGTTGCTGGCCTTTTCGTTGCTAATCACCCTGTAAACAACCATTAAGTCGTCCTTGGATCTCTGTATTCAGTTACTCTCAGGAGGTACTTAAGCACCGGGGACTTTGGGGCATCAGATATGCAGTAACGCACGCACAAACGCGCACACACACGAAGTTAGGGCTGGCTCAGCCCGGGTTATCTCAGCCCGGGTTATCTCCTTTCACCTGGCATTAGGGTCATAGTGTGTTAGGCATAGGTGTTAGGCATAGTGTGTTAGGGGTGTTGCCAGGGACGGGGGAGGCATTGTGTTCCGCTGAATTGCTAACCTGAGAGTTGTCCTCAGCCTAACCCTACTGACCACAGAAATTCCTCTGGCAGGGGCACTCTTAGATTCAAAAATGGGGTGGATTCTCAAACATGTTATAGGAATTCTTCTAATACTCAGCACCTTTGAATGCTGCTTTACATCTGACCTATATGTCGATTTCTCTGATTCTTGGCTTCTTGTGGAAAATCAGTAACATATTGTACAAATAAAACTAATTTTTTTCCACTTGACATTTTATCCCAATATGGTATCCTCTGTGAATTAAGTATGTTAGTCCGTGCATAAGTATGTAGCCTTTTTTTTTAAAATTATTTATATTTGTTTGGAAAAATGACTGAAAGTACGTTATAGACGTTATGGCCCTTCATCCCTGACTATTCTAGTAGGTATCTCCTAAGAGAAACATATTCTCTGACCAAAATACATTGATCATATTCAGGGTGTTTGACATTGCTACAGTAATTTTATCTAGTATATGCTACCTATAAAAATTTTGTCAATTGTCCCAATAATGCCATTTACTGCAGCATACTTTTTCATTATCATGCATTGTATTTAGTTATGTGTCTTTAGTCTCTGTAAACCTTGAATAGTTCCCCAATCTTTTTGGCTTTGATGACACAGATATATTTTTTTTTTAAATTTTCTTTTAGTGTTTATTTATTTTTGAGACAGAGAGAGACAGAGCATGAACAGGGGAAGGTCAGAGAGAGAGGGAGACACAGAATCGGAAGCAGGCTCCAGGCTCTGAGCTGTCAGCACAGAGCCCGACGCGGGGCTCGAACTCACGGACCGTGAGATCATGACCTGAGCCGAAGTCAGACGCTTAACCGACTGAGCCACCCAGGCGCCCCTGATGACACTGATATTTTTACAGAGTCTAGGTCACTTGTCTTGTAGAAAAAGTTTGTCTGATTGTTTTTCATTAGATTTTTGGTAGAAGAACTCTAAAGTGATGTGTTTCAGTGCATCACACCGGGGGAGGTACATGAGGTCACTTCGTCCCACTTTCGGTGGTCCTGATTGGTGGTGTTTGCCAGAGTTTTACACTGTAAAAGTGAAAAAAACCAAAAGCTTTAGCAATAAATAAGTGATCATATTGCATAGTCTTCTTGGTTCATATTGAGATTTTAAGGATAAATTTATCTGCCTACACAAAGGAAAATTTTTACCAAGCCTTTTAATTGATCTGAAAGACGTAAATTTTATTGAGACTAAAAGTAGAAGCAGAAAGACCAGGATTGGTTACAGTTAATTTGTCAGTTTGCTAAATACTTCATCTGTGACAGTCGTATAACTCAGGTAGGTGAGGCAAGAATTTCCCATTGTATAGATGTCGAAATGGCTTGCTCAATTAGCAACTGAGATGGCCGGGACTTAAATATCCTGCTTTTGACAGTTTAGTAGTACTTTTCCTACTACACCATCATGCACTGAAAAACAGACTAAATACAATACTTTGCAACTGTATCAGGAAGGACAATACTGCCGAGGCTGAAGGTATTAGTTTTGAGTTCAGGCAGTTCTGAGTATATCACTTATTACCTGTGATGCCATGAGCAAGAGAATTCCTTACGTCTCTAAACTTGAGTTTCTTCATCTGAAGCATGGTACCAGAGTATTTACCACATAGGATAGTTTTGGGATTTCACAGTTAATATATTTGATGCATCCAACAGAGTGACAGAATAAGTGCTTATTAATATGAGCCATTCTTACTCTATATAGCTTTTGGAATTGGCCTTGGCATCTGTATCACTACTGTCATCACTGATACCTCCATTAATGCCTCAGTCACCACCTCAACAATCAGTAATTGAGGATCTGTGTGAGATACTGAGGGTAAAAAAAATGAATTTGAGGGGTGCCTGGGTGGCTCGGTCGGTTAAGTTTCCAACTTCAGCTCAGGTTGTGATCTCGTGGCTTGTGAGTTCCAACCCTGCGTCGGGCTCTGTGCTGACAGCTCAGAGCCTGGAGCCTGCTTCGGATTCTGTGTCTCCCTCTTTCTCTCTGCCCTTTCCTCACTGGTGCTTTGTCTCTCTTCCCCCGTCAAACATAAATAAACATTAAAAACAATTTAAAAATGAATTTGACAGTCTTTGCTCTCAATGAAGGATCAGGAATTCATAATCAAGAGAAACAGACACAAAAACAGTGATTGTTGTTGGTATCACCCATGAACCAAATTTAATGCTGCATTTTTCTCACGTTGGGTTTACTTCTAATGAAATCATCATCAGAGCTTTACTAGGTTAGAGAACAGGATGAATACTAAGAGTGATATTGTGTGACTTGAAGTATAACAGCTCAAGCATGGAAGACAGAAACATGCTTTGGGGAAATTTACAAACACAGCTTTAAGCAGAACAGTGTAACTTTGCCATGTGTTTGAAATAAGGCATGGGAGCTGAAAAATGTTACCAAATTATTAAAATGATGTCAGTCAGCAAAAAGCTATAGCAATCATTTGGTAAAAAGTGATTGGATGTGGTATGAGAGGCCACAGACATATGGTGGGTTTGCTTGGCCAGTGTTTTCACGTACCTGGAAGACCTGAACCAAAGTTATGGCTCTGGCACATGCCGCTGTTGGGAATTTGAGCAAGTTTCTTTCCTCTCTGTAAAACAGATTAATTAGAATAACTGTCTGATGGGGTTGTTGAAGAAAATGTAAATAGCAACACAGGTTACCTACAGCATTAGGTCCTCAAAGCAAAGGACTTGGAACTGGTCAAGTATAATTATGAAGGAAGTAAAGTCAGTTTTCCCTTTATTTCTCCAGTATTTCCACTTTTTTTTTGGTATTAAAATTTTTAAAAAATGTTTATTTTTTGAAAGAGAGGGAGACAAAGCACGAGCTGGGGTGGGGCAGAGAGAAAGAGAGACACAGAATCGGAAGCAGGCTCCAGGCTCTGAGCTGTCAGCACAGAGCCTGACGCAGGGCTGGAACTCACGAACTGTGAGCTCATGACCTGAGCCAAAGTCGGATGCTTAACTGACTTAGCCACTCAGGTACCCCTCCACTATTTCCACTTAAAAAAAAAAATTTTTTTTTAATGTCTATTTTTGAGAGAGAGAGAGAGAGAGACAGAGAGAGACAGAGTGTGAGCAAGGGAGGGGCAGAGAGAGAGGGAGACAGAGGATCCAAAGCAGGGTCTGCACTGTCAGCACAGAGCTTGATTCAGGGCTCAAACTCACAAATTGTGAGATCATGACCTGAGCCAAAGTTGGATGCTTAACTGACTGAGCCACCTAGACCCCCCTATGAAAGACATATAAACAAAAGTACATGGAAAAGTTGAAAACAGAGTCTATAAAAAAATTTATCAGGCAAAAAATAAGCAAGAGAAAGCTGATTAGATATAATGTACCAAATACTTTTAAGGCAAAAATGTACTACTAGAGGTAAAGGGAGTCACTATAATGATACAAATTGTATCACTGTCTCACAATAATAAAAGTTTTCATTCAACAGGAAGTTGTAAGAATTGTAAAATGTATATGCAGTAACATGGCATCAAAACTTAGCATTCAAATATGTAAAACAAATATTGACAGAAGCAAAAATCTATAAGGAGATATAGACAAATCCAAACTAGAGTAGAATTTTTCCCACATACCTCTGTTACCAGCTGAAATATCAACCAGGCAGAAATTGGTAAGAGAGCTATTAAAGGGCACCAGGGTGGCTCGGTTGAGTGATGGACTCTTGATTTCGGCTCAGGCAACGATCTCAGCTCAGGTCATGATCTTGCATTTTGTGGGTGCTAGCCCTACGACGGGCTCTGTGCTGACAACTTGGAGCCTGCTTGGAATTCTCTCTCTTCTTTCCTTTCTCTCTCTCAAAATAAACTTAAAAAAAAAAAGGTAAATGATGACAATCTGATCATGAGAAAACATTAGACACACCCACCATCTGTATATCTAATTTTATTTTAACTACAACACTTAGTTTCTTCTGTTATCTAATCATTCTTTGACCGCCTGGCTTTAGAATGCTGCATGAGAGAGAGCATTCAAAGGACAGGTAGGAGAGCTTTCTGAACACCAAACAGAGCAAGTTTTTCTTTGCGTATTTTTAAATGTGTGTGTATTTACTCAATGTTACCAAATACAAAGTGATGTATGTTTGAAACAGTAGCGAGTGCTCCTTGGTTTGCACTTGAATTACATTGACTAATTATAAAGACTTACTTTTTCTGCGTTCAAGGACAACTTAAAAATTTTTAATTGAGAAAGGGAGTAGCACTTGCTGCCCCGGGAATTCTTTATGCTGTGTACTTTACCCAAGGTTGTTTTTCTTTGTTTTGCTTCCAATTTTTTTCCCCCTTTTAAAAATTGGCACTTTGGTGGCTTTGATCTAAGGTAGAGGACTTCAGAGGCATTGCTGACGAGGACCATACATACTCTTTCTTACCGATACCAGCATAACTACCAATTATGGCTGCTCTATCTACGTTTGGATAGTGCTTGAATAAAATATCTTAAATATTGCTTATAAAAACAAATATATGAGTTTTATTTCCGAGTGACTAACTTCCTTTGCACTGAATTAACTCTGTGATTTCCCTCTTGAATCTTCCCTGTTCACTTTGTACAGAAATGCGTTTTCAGCATACTCGGGTCATTATAGCCTAACCTCAATGTCAGTGCAAAGGGGAACAACTTTCAGACTGGACTATAAGTGTCACATTTCCCTAAATCTCTTCCACTTCAGGGTAAAAGAAATGTATACTAGTGGAGAATACCAAAAAGGAAGTCTTGATGTTGACATCTTGTGAATGTTGGAAGTAAGCAAAAATGAGAAGTTGGGAGGATATCTGAACCAGAAATAATCTGCTTAGTGAATCATGCATTGTGTTAGTCACCTATTTGGCAACTACCCATTGAGTCCCAAGCTCTCTGTTAGGCACAGAAGATACAGAGATTCTTTCCTTTAGCAGCTATAAAGAGAGGGTGTATTCTTTTTTTTTCTTAAAAAAATTTTTTTTAATCTTTATTTTTGAGAGAGAGCGAGCGAGCATGGGGGAGGAACAGATAGAGAAGGAGACACAGAATCCAAAGCAGGCTCCAGGCTCTGAGCTGTCAGCACAGAGCCTGATACGGGGCTCGAACCCACAAACTGTGAGATCATGACCTGAGCCGAAGTTGGACGCTTAAAGCAGGCGCTGTTTTAGATATGGCCCCACTTTTATAAAACTTATATTCTTGTGCAGGGAAACAGATAACAAAAAAAGTAAAAAAGTAGATAAGGTAATTTATGGTAAAACAAAAAACAGAATGCTAAATGCTTTAACAAGAAAATAAAGCAGGATAAACAGGATCAAAATTGGCTGGGGTGAAAGGATGGTTAGGGAGGGCTCCCCAAGGAGGTGATGTCTGTGCTGAGTTGTGAATGACCCCAGGAAGGAATGTTCTCAGAAATCACAAGGACCTTAGGCAGGAATGAGAGCAATACATTTAAAAAGAGCACAGCTTGGGGCGCCTGGGTGGCTCAGTCGGTTAAGTGTCCAGACTTCAGCTCAGGGCATGATCTCACACTCTGTGAGTTTGAGCCCCGCATCGGGCTCTGTGCTGAGAGCTCAGAGCCTAGAGCCTGCTTCGCATTCTTTGTCTCCCTCTCTCTCTGCTCCTTCCCTGCTCATGCTCTGTCTCTCTCTGTCTCAAAAATAAATAAACATTAAAAAAAAAATTAAAAAAAAATAAATTAAAAAAAAAAGAGCACAGCTTGTAGAATGTCCCTGATTTGGGGTATGTCCAGTGTTCCTCATCATTGATTCAGCTTAATCATATTTGGAATTTATGCTAATTCTCTATGAGGGGTGTGTTACTCAGTGTATCATGTTAGGAGCTGTATGTCAGTTTATCTTGTTATTGATGTTATGAAAGTTAAAGGAAAGCTGAGAACCTGTTACAGATCAAACAGACTGAAGGTGGTTGACAACACAGGTAATGTAGTCATAGCTGCTCCAAGGAACAGTATTGAGGCGATTAGTGAATAATTATGGTGTCATTGGTAAATTCCTTAAATTCACTGTTTTTTAAAGTTTATTTTTTGAGAAAGAGAGAGAGAGAGAGAGAGCATACAGAGAGAGAGAGAGAGAGAGAGAGAGAATCCCAAGCAGGCTCTGCACCATCAGCCCAGAGCCTGACGCGGGGCTCCAACTCACAAACCATGAGGTCATGACCTGAGCCTAAATGAAAAGTGTGATGCTTAACCGACTGAGCCACTCAGGCACCCCATAAATTTGACTATTTTATGCAAAGGACTATTCTTGCCCTTAGGAGATACATGCTGAAGTATTTGGGGTGAAGGGCCATGATGTTGGCAAATTACCCATGAATTAGCAATCATAACTGTAATAAACACATAGAGTAAGGAATAAGTCAAATGTGGCAAAATGTTCTCAGTTGGTGAATCCAAGTGAAGAATGTACTTGGATTTATTGGATTATTCTTGCAATAAAACTTAAAAAAGCGTGTGCCTGCAACAAATGGAGTTACAACAGAGAAAACCCTGTTTCCAGCTATTGGTCTCACAGTGTAGTTATGTAAACAATAAATGGTAATACGTAGAAGTTCAGAAAAGGGTGGAGGAAAGGGTTCCTGGAGTAAAAGGGTGCCCGGGCTCAGATAAGGATGTAGCAGGAAATACAAACAAACAGTCACACAGGGTGCTCTTGGGGACCAGTGGCAAGGATGGAGATGGGCAAGCTTTGCTGCTGGAGGTGGTGGGGAGATGATGTTGACTTTGAAGTGTCAGCAGGACCTGCAGGTGATGGTCAGTAGACTGTTGGGAATGGGAATCTCTAGCTCCAGGTGCAGGTTTGGGAACCATCAGACACCGGAAGTTGTTGAAATCTCAGAAGGGCAGGAAATTGGTCAGAGAGGGTATCTCCAGTGACAGAGGGTTGAGGACAGAAGTCCAGAGAATACCCAGGTAAAGAGTGGTGGAGGAGGATGAGCTACCAGAGGGACTGAGAGGGGAGGGCTGGGTAAATCAGAGGAGGGAGTGATGCAGAGGAGAGGTGAGGGAGATAGGAGTAAGGAGAGTTCAAGGAGAGCGTGCTCCATGTGGCACATTGCCAAAGGGAGGTCAAGTCAGGTGAGGGGCAAAAGTGTTCCCTGGACTTGGTAGTCAGGGAAATCTTCTTGTAGGGAGTGAATTTTTTTTTTTTAAGGTTATTTATTTATTGAGAGAGAGGATCTCAAGCAGGCAGCATGCTGTCAGCCCAGAGCCCGACTCGGCTCAATCCCACGAACCGTGAGGTCATGACTTGAGCTGGAGATGAAATCAAGAGTCAGATGCTTAACCAACTGAGCCTCACAGGTGCTCCCCAGGAAGTGAATTTTAAGCTCAGCTTCGGAAGGTAAGAGTCAGGGAGGCAAAGGATGGAGGGTGATGGTGGCAGATAAGTCTTCTTCACAGCACAAAGCATAGGTGACAGCAAGGGGAGAGGAGGACGCAAAGTCCACTCAGGCGACTGCAGAAGGCCAGTGTGGCTGGAGTGTGGTTGGAGGAGACAGTGAGGTGAGAACAGTCATGGGCAGTAATGCTGGTGAAGTAGGCAAGGGTCAGAGCATACAAAACGCTTTATAAGAGTTTGGATTTTGTCCTAAAAGTGAGGGACACTACTGGAGAATTTGAAGTCTTGGGATATATTATTGAACATTTCTGCATTTTACAAAGATCCGTTTAGGGGGCACCTGGCTGGCTCAGTCAGTAGAGCATGTGACTCTTGATCTTAGGGTCCAGAGTTCAAGCCCCATGTTGGGCCAGAGCTTACTTAAAAAAAAAAAACCAAAAAACAAAAAACCAAATAAAAAGATCCCTTTGGCCACAAATGGACTAGCACCTTGGTGTGGGGTGAGGGTGGGGATAAATCTCAGGCTGGGGAGACCCTCTGGAGGCTGTTGTGGTAATCTAGACTTGCACAGTAGGTATGCAGGTTGAAAGTGAATAGTGACTTAGGTTTGAGAATCAAGACAGAGATGTTGGAACTAGTTGGAGAGAGAGATTGTAAAGCATGGGTTTCTGGCTCACAGAACTGGGTGGGTGTTGGCTGCCTCTATTCACCGAGATGCAGAAAGAACAGGTTGGGGGAAAATAGCATGAGTTCAGTGTTAGACATGTTAGGGTGGGAGGTGTCTGTGTGCTATCCAGATTATGTCCGTTGGGCAGTTAGATGGAGATCCTGAACCAAATAGAGAGGTGTTGGGTGGGGACTGTCATATATTTGGGGCTCATAAGCACATGGATGGTTTGTGAAGTCACAAATAAAGGAAGGCCAGAGAAATAAGAGGTTTTCTAGGGAGAAAATGAGGAGGAATTTTTAAATTAACATTGAATTTGACCATGTGATGATTGAAGGGGAGTAGATAGGAAAACTTAAAGGATCCAAGGGAGTAAATTCTTCCTGTTATAGGCACCTATTAAGAAATTGTTTACTTATCAATTTATTCATTTATTGAGCAAATATTTGTTAACCTCAGAAGAATATTAACCTTGGAGTAAAGAGACCTGGATATTATTGACTCTGAAATGAGCCGACTTTGTTATCTTGAGCACAGCACTTAATCACTCCAAGTCTGGTTTCTTTATGTCCATTTCCACTATGAGTTTTCTAAGAAATATTAATAAACGAACCATAACTTCCAAAATAAGGTGAGACCTTATGAATGTGTCCTCTTTGGTGTATTAATACTTGATCTGGGCTTTTCACTCAAGATAGTAGACTGTGCACATGTGCTTATGTCCGTTGCTTCTCTGAACCTCATTAAAAGAGAAGAAAAATAAAAAATGGCATCACTTGCCAACAGTGCTGGGAATAAGACCAGAATTTTTTTTTTTTTTTTGACTGTTCTGGAAAATTACAAAGGCACTGGCGTCATCAGGTAAATCAGTGACAGAAAAGGCAGCCAGTGGAGGTAGAACTGTTCTTTCCAGAGACCTCTGGAAGCTTCCATGCTTGGAATTGCCAGATACGGATATGGATTAGGAAATAGGAAGAAATCAGGAAGAAATAATTGATGAATGGAAATGTGGACCAACTAGTTCAATCCCCACGGCCCCGCAACTGCTTATACTTTGAATTCACCCGTTCCATTCTGTGCAATTCAACTTGGAACCTGTTGTGCACTGAATGTTTGTGTCGCTCTCAAATTCACATGTTGAATACACAGTGAATTCACAAACTGAATACCCAGTTTGATGGTGTTTGGAGATGAGGCCATCAGAAGGTTAATTGGGTTTGGATGCGGTCATGAGGCTGGGCCCCCATGATGGGATTAGTGTCCTTATAGGAAGAGGAAGAGACTGGAGCTCTCTCTGCACTGTGAGGACATTGCGAGAAGATGGCTATCTGCGAGCTAGGAAGGGAGTTCTCACCAGGAGCCAAATCAGCTGCACCTTGATCTTGGACTTCCCATCCTCCAGAACTGTGAGGTATAAACATCTGTAGTTGAAGCCACAGTCTGTGGTGATTTGTTATGGCAGCCCATGCAACTAGGAGTCAGTCTTTGCTAAAGTTAGCCTCACACCCAGCACTCCCCACTTCAGGCCACGGACTTCCAAACAAATATGAAGTGTTATTATGATGGTACACAATGGATGGTGTTTTCGGGGCAGAAACTTTCTTTATAGGCAGGTTTCTCACAACATTTATCCCTAAAGCTTAAGTGTATTAACCTGTGCCTTAAAGAAGTTACTTCTCTGGAGAAATAGTTTCTGCTGCTCAGATTTATACATCCTGGGCAATACCTAGTTACTCTGTTTCTATTGTTTTCTTGTTCACATATCAGGATTTTTTTTTAGTTTTAACTTTTTTTTTTTTTTTTTTTGTATTTAGCAGAGGATTTAGCTCTCTTCGTGTATTTAGCTCTCTTCGTGAGTTCCTGAAGTACAGATACTACATAGGTAGTGAGTATGAAGTTTGTATCTTTAGGTGGGCAAAGATGTTTTCTAATAACTTGGCTTAATCCAGGAGACACTGTGTCCTCTCTTTAGAAGAAAAATACCAACTTGTCAATTCAAAGGAATTTATTCCAATTGTTTTCCTCACTCCCTCTTTCCTGTACTGTAGGTGAGCTCAGTTTCTGCAGGTGGGGATGGGTGTGGTTTTGAATATCTTGGCACTGGGGGAGGAGTATTTGGGCTGAAGACCATCCTTTGCCTTCTCAGCTCCCGCTTGCATTGGGGACTTGGACATGAGTCTCTGTTGATTCCCTGGGCTTTGCTCTGGCTTCTGAAGGTCCAGCTGTGCGGCGTGTTTTTGCTTTCCTTGGAAAAATGGGAAATGAAGGTACCGTCTTCCTTCCCTGCTTGAGGAGTGAGTGCAGGAGGCGGGGCTGCCCTGGGACCCCAAGGGCACAGCAATCTATCATTGTTACTCATCCCACTCCCAGGAGCTAAGCAGCCTCACAGGGCTGGCCGTGCAGCTGACATTCATCTCCATGGGCAACACTGTGGGAACCTAGGGAGTTGGCTGGTGTTTTTATTATTCTCCCCACTCATCTCAGGTGTCAGGTCTCGAGAGGGTGGGCAACATCTAAGCGCTGGTCATGTCTCCTTCTTCCACGAACTGGAGCCACACATTCCCTTCCAGGTGGGAAAATGATTCTCCAGCCTGGTCTGTTCTCTCCTCTACAACTTACGGGAATAAATTTTGTGCTGTGAATCCTCAGGGCTTCATTATTTATATGCAAAGCCATGCTTTTGAAATTTTAAATGATTCTCTTTCAGAAAGCCCAGTTCTGAAAATCTGGGGCATTATAGCTCTTGAAAGCCTCTGTGCATCCTCCAGACGTGAACCTGAGCGACATGCCCATGGGCAGTATCTATTCACAGAGTATACTCTAAGTAATGGAATGAGTTGACTTGATGGAATTATCTAGAATTGACTATTAGAATTTTAGGGAATAGCTGCCAAAGCAATGATTATGGTTTTGGCCACATTGGCTGTTAAATTTTTTGTTTTTTTGTTTTTTTGTTTTTCCTGATAGTAATTAACCAAGTATTTTAAGTCTTTTTTGGTTCATGATTTTAAAATAATGCCATCTGGGTAGAGAACAATGCTTACACTCCTGTTCATGAAGGCAGATGGGTAGGCTGGCACTTCCTTGAAAGCAATATTAAAGTTATTTCAGTGTATCCGAGTTTATGACATAAGGGAGATGAAACTGTAGAAACACTGCCTAGAAGGCATTGATGAGTAATAGAAGAGGTAATACTAAGAGATGGGTAATCTTAATGGGTATCTTAAAATTGCTTGCTCCTTCTGTAGGTTGACACGAATTGCTGAGTACTGAAATGAAGTCCCACAAGAATTAAGGCTCCTCATGACAATTCTTGGTGTTAGGGAATTGCTCTTTTGGAAGATGGTATAAATTATATCTCAAGTCCCTTCTAAGGGAAATATTTCTGTTTGAATGAACAACTTATTCATGTTTGGGGGACACTACTCAGCATAGGAGCTAAAACAATACACCTTGAAAAATTTTTTCAATTTAAAATAATTTATTAAGTATTTTATAACAGACAGAGTGAAAAATCCCATTGGGAAGAGTTCTGGAATCTTTAACATGTGAAAAGATGTGTGTAAGATAATGATAAATAAAATATCTCATCAGGTTGTCAACAGAGATTTTTGTCTCCACCATTTCTCTTGCAGAAGCGATTCCATATGTGACTGTGTTTTCAAATCCGCATTCGTTAGCTTTGGCAGCCACACCCAGTGTGTCACGTGGAGCTCTATCCAATGAATGCTGAAAAACTGCTCGCACTCAGAATACTGCCCGAAGTTCATTAATTTGCCTGTGATTTTCCTTGCATCCAGCCCAGAGAAGTTGCTGACATAAACAGATTTAAAAAAACTTCGTAGAACTTTATGTTGAACTAAACTCCTAGCTTCTAAATGGACTGGTCCTGACCTGTACGACATTTATGAACTTGTAGATAGCAGAACGTATCTTCTAAAAAGTAATTAGAAAGTTTATGAATTTATTAAAGTTATATTCTTTGAGCTTTAACCTTATTATGAAAAGGCATCTCATTACTACAGCGAAGAGATTTTCAGACAGCAATATTGGGAGTGCGAAAATAATTCAGTTTAGGGAGAAATGATTGCTTCAACATTTAACCAGATATGGATTGAACCATATATGTTCCATATATGGAACAACGTGGGCTTTGGAGTCAGACAGTCTTGGTTTTGAACATTGTACACAGCCATTCATTCCATCCCTTATTCATTCTATAGTATTTAACTGATACCCAGTTACTGGGGACACAGTGGTAAACAAAACAGGCGTTTTACTGCCTCTGTGGACCTCATAGTCTAGTGGGGGAAGTAGATAGGAAATAAATGATCGTATAATTAAATAATAGTTACAACTGGTGATTACATGAAGGCTAAGTGCTGGGTGCCATGAAATCAAATACCACAAGGAGTAGTTTAGATTGAGGCTCGGAAGGCCAATTGGAGGACTGGAAGCCGGCCATAATGTGGTTGGGTAGAGCGAACCAGAGTAAGAGAGGTTGAGGGAGAAGGGTAGGGAGGGGGAGGAGAGGAGCCAGAAAAATGAAGCTGTAAGGTTTGATCAAAATTTTTATCCTTTTTGAATCTAAATTTATTTTTTATAGAATGTGGATAGTAGTAACTGCTTCATGTAATTGCTCTCGGAATTATGTAGCATTATACTTAAGTAATGCTTAATACAGACCTAGCATAATAAGTATTTACTACCTAGTGGCTGTAAATATTAATAATAATACCCTTCTGGAGTTTAAATTCAGGTGTGGTGATAATATCCACCTTAAAAATGGAAATAAGAGGGGCTGGTAGTTGCTTAAAGAGCTTCAGGGAAAAGTTCCACATTTATGCTAATTTTAGAAATGAGTTGTTTATTACAGTCACAACTGAGGGAAAAAGGAAAACAAAACATCTCAATGTTTTCTAATTAATGAGTGAATTTAAGTGACATATCAGCGAGGTTACAGAATATAGATACTGAAGTTATAGATAGTTGATTAATGTAATTTCCTGTAATATACATCTAGTATATAAAAGCTTGAGATCAAGCTTGGCTGTTTCTCAGGGCCTGACAAGCTTCTGAAGGCAGGATGAGTTAAAGAAATAATTGCAGACTTAGTAGTTAAGATATTTTCATAACAAGATTCAGAAAGATTACAAATTAAGTAGGAACGGACCTTCATCCTAACAAGGATTAACACATAATTTTGGTTCCTTCAAGATAAGCATTTAAAAATATTTTATACTTTTATCCTTATCTAATAATATGTGGATGGATAATTCATGGCCTTTCCTCCCCAGTGTATCTTGGTCAACTATCTCCTCTTATCTCCAGCTTCTTCTAAAGCTCATGTCTCTGTTCTAGGTTGGTCTCTAGCCAAGGCTAATTTAAAAAAATAAGAGATTTACTACTTTCTATTTTTACAAGAAGTGAGTGAAATTCCACCTAAACTTCTTCTAAGGGGCCATTGTTTAGCCCTAGTAAAGTGTTATTATAAATCAGTAAATAAGTTCATCTAGGTATTTTTTTTGTATTTTTATTTAATTCATTTTTTAAAAATTTGCATCCAAGTTAGTTAGCATATAGTGCAACAATGATTTCAGGAGTAGATTCCTTAATGCTCTTACCCATTTAGCCCACCTCCACTCCCACAACCCCTCCAGTAACCCTCTGTTCTCCATATGTAAGAGTCTCTTATGTTTCATCCCCCTCCCTGTTTTTATGTTATTTTTGCTTCCCTTCCCTTATGTTCATCTGTTTTGTTTCTTAAAATCTTCATGTGAATGAAGTCATATGATAATTGTCTTTCTCTGACTAATTTCACTTAGCATAATACCCTCTAGTTCCATCCACGTAGTTGCAAATGGCAAGATTTCATTCTTTTTGATTGCTGACTAATACTCCATTGTAATATATATACCACCTCTTCTTTATCCATTCATCCATCGATGGACATTTGGGCTCTTTCCATACTTCGGCTATTGTTGATAGTGCTGCTATGAACATGGGGGTGCATGTGTCCCTTTGAAACAGCATACCTGTATCCCTTGGATAAATATCTAGTAGTACAATTGCTGGGTCATAGGGTAGTTCTATTTTTAATTTTTCAAGGAACCTCCATACTGTTGTCTAGAGTGGCTGCACCAGTTTGCATTCCCACCAGCAGTGCAAAAGAGATCCTCTTTCTCCACATCCTCGCCAACATCTGTCGTTGCCTGAGTTGTTAATGTTAGCTGTTCTGACAGGTGTGAGATGGTATTCTCATTGTGGTTTTGATTTGTATTTCCCTGATGATGAGTGATGTTGAGCATTTTTTCATGTGTCTGTTGGCCCTCTGAATGTCTTCTTTGGAGAAGTGTCTTTTCATGTCTTTTGCCCATTTCTTCACTGGATTATTTGTTTTTTTGGGTGTTGAGTTTGATAAGTTCTCTATAGATTTTGGATACTAACCCTTTATCTGATATGTCATTTGCAAATATCTTCTCCCATCCTGTCAGTTGCCTTTTAGTTTTGCTGATTGTTCCCTTTGCTGTGCAGAAGTTTTTATTTTGATGAGATCCCAATAGTTCATTTTTGCTTTTGTTTCCCTTGCCTCTGGAGACGTGTTGAGTAAGAAGTTGCGGTAGTCAAGGTCAAAGAGGTTTTTGCCTGCTTTCTCCTCGAGGATTTTGATGGCTTCCTGTCTTACATTTAGGTCTCTCATCCATTTTGAGTTTATTTTTGTGTCTGGTGTAAGAAAGTGGTCCAGGTTCATTTTTCTGCATGTTGCCGTCCAGTTTTCCCAGCACCACTTGCTGAAGAGACTGTCTTTATTCTATTGGATCTTCTTTCCTGCTTTGTCAAAGATTAGTTGCCCATGTGTTTGTGGGTCCATTTCTGGGTTCTCTGTTCCATTGATCTGAGTGTCTGTTCTTATGCCAGTACCATACTGTCTTGATGATTACAGCTTGAAGTCCGGGATTGTGATGCCTCCTGCTTTGATTTTCCTTTTCCAAGATTGTTTTGACTATTTGGGGTCTTTTCTGGTTCCATACAAATTTTAGGATTGTTTGTTCTAGCTCTGTGAAGAATGCTGGTGTTATTTTGATAGGTATTGCATGGAATATGCAGATTGCTTTGGGTAGGATTGACATTTTAACAACATGGAGCATGGAATATTTTTCCATTTTTTGGTGTCTTCAATTTCTTTCATAAGCTTCCTATAGTTTTCAGTGTATAGATTTTTCACCTCTTTGGCTAGATTTATTCCTAGGTATTTTATGGTTTCTGGTGTCATCTAGGTATTTTTATGTTTGATAGGCTACCCTTAAAGATGTGAACAAAGAGAAGAAGCCTTGCCTTTCTCTTTGTCCGTTTACTCCTCCATCCATTCATTTATTCAACAGATATTGAGTAGTTATCCATTCAGTAGACGTTTATGGAGGTGTTCATCATATCCTAGGAAAGGTACATGGTGCTAGGGATACAAATATAATTGATTTCTAGATTCTGCCTTGAAACCCACAACCTTGTAGCCAAATCATTCATTCATTCATTTATTAATACTGTATATGTATTTCACAAGTGCCTACTCTGTGCCTGGCACTGTTGTAGACACTGGGGACACAGTGCTGAAAAACAGACATAGGGTCTGCCCTGGTGGAGCTTTTATTCAAGTGGTGTACCGAAAAATGAGTGTAGAAGGTAAGGGCTCTGTTCCCCAAACTGGCCTGGTGGCTGTGTGGGGTGCACAAAATTATTTAGGAGAGTTTTAGGAAGAAAATATTTCAATTTTTATTTATCTTAATCTCATTTTACTTTATTTATATTTTGTGTATATTTGGTAATGTACTTAATCTGTATAGTACTTTATATCATTTATGTGTAATAAATATTTAAATTTGTTCCATCAGTTCATACTGATAGGTTGCATAAACAAAAACATTTGCAGACCCCCGGAGGAAGGCATGGATTTAGCATTAGATAGCCTTACAAGTTTGAAGTCAGTTTCCATCACTCGCTATTTGTGGGTCCTTGGGCAGGCCAGAGCTCTTGCATCCTTTGCCAGAAGTGTTGTCAGGATTGACTGCAATAGTGTTAGTGGAGTGCTCATATTGTGTCTGTTTATATCAAGTCCTCAACAAAGTGATAACTGATGTTACCATTGTTATTATTCATGTGATAAATAAATGCAGGCATCTTCAAAGTGATACAGAAACATCCGAGAAGGAACTAGTTAAGCTGTCACCCTAGAGCCATGAAACTATTATAATAGATAATTGCTGGGAATATAAGTTGGTGCTACTTGTACGCAATATGTACCCAAATCCTTAAATTTGTAATTTATATTGACCCAATTATTTTCCTTCCAGGAATTTATCCTAAGGGAACAATCAGAAATTCTAACAGATTTATAATAGTGACAGATAGGAGAGAGAACTAAATGCCCATATAAAAAATAGTCAGGTTTAATTACAACTTTATGATGGAATATTGTGCAGCTTTTAGTATTTTTATTTTTTATTTACCTTTTTAATGTTTTATTTATTTTTGAGAGAGACAGAGTGTGAGCAGGGGAAGGGAAGAGAGAAAGGGAGACACAGAATCGGAAGCAGGCTCCAGGCTCTGAGCCGTCAGCACAGAGCCCGATGTAGGGCTCGAACCCACGGACCAGACCATGAGATCATGACCTGAGCTGAAGTCAGACACTTACCTGACTGAGCCACCCAGGTACCCCCAGCTTTTAATATTTTTAAAGAATATTTGGGGAAACATTAATATTTAGTGATGGATGTAGGATACAAAATTACAGTTTTAGTGTAATCCCAATTACATTTTTTTTTTTTAAAGCACACAGTTTAATTAAATGGTGTTGGGAAAACTAGACAGCTACATGCAAAGGAATGAAACCAGACCACTTTCTTACACCATACACAAAAATAAACTCCAAATGGATAAAAGACCTACAGGTAAGACTTGAATCCATAAAACTTCTAAAAGTAAACATAGGTAGTAATCTCTTGAACATCGGCCTTAGCTACATATTTATGGATATGTCTCTGCAGGCACAAGAAACAAAAGCAAAAATAAACTATTGAGCTTAACACCAGATTAAGCTCTCGTACAGCAAAGGAAACTAACAAAATGAAAAAGCAACCTACTAAAAGGGAGAAGATATTTTTAAATGACATAGTGGTTAAAAGGTTAGCATCCAAAATATATAAAGAACTTATACACCTCAACACCAAAAAAACAAATAATCTAATTAAGAAATGGGCAGAAGACATACAGATATTTCTCCAAAGAAGACACACAGATGGCCAACAGACACATGAAAAGATGCTCAACATCACTTTTCATCAGGGAACTGCAAATCAAAACTACAAGAAGATCACCTCACACCTGTCGAATGGCTAAAATAAAAAATACAAAAAACCCACAAGTGTTAGCAAGGATGTGGAGCAAAGGAAACTCTCTTGTACTGTTGGTGGGAATATAAATTGGTACAGCCACTGTGGAAAACAGTATGAAGGTTACTCAAGAAATTAAAAATAGAACTACCCTATGACCTAGGAATCACACTACTGGGTATTTACCCAAAGAATACAAAAACACGAATTCAAAAGGATATATGCACCCCTGTGTTTATTGCAGCATTATTTATAATAGCCAAATTATAGAAGCAGCCTGTTTCTATTGATAGATGAATGGATAAAGAAGATGTGGTACATGTAAAGTGGGATATTATTCAGCCATCAAAAAGAATGAAATCTTGACACTTGCAACAATATAGACGGAGCTAGAAAATATAGCACTAAGTATGTCAGAGAAAAACAGATACCTTATGATTTCACTCATATGTGGAATTTAAGAAACAAAAAAAAAAGACAATCCAAAAAAGTCTCTTAATTACAGAGAACAAACAGATGGTCACCAGAGGGTAGGTGAGTGGGGGATGGGGATGGGTGAAATGGGTGAAGGGCATTAACCGAACACTTATTGTGGAGCGCCTGGCTGGCTCAGTTGGTGGAGCATGTGACTCCTGATCTCAGGTTGTGAGGTCAAGCCCCACATTGAGTGTAGAGATCACTTAAAATTAAAATCTAAAACAAACACAAAAAAGAGTATACCAGGAGCACCTGGGTGGCTCAGTCAGTTAAATGTCCGACTTTGGCTCAGGTCATGATCTCACGGTTCGTGAGTTCAAACTCTGCATCGGGCTCTCTGCTGTCAGTGCAGGGCTTGCTTTGGATCCTCTGTCCCCCTCTCTCTGCTTCTCCCCACTCTCTCTTTCTCTCTCTGCCCCTCCCTAGCTCACATGCACTCCCTCTCTCTTTCTCAAAGACGAATAAACATTAAAACATTTTTTTGAACATTTATTCATTTTTGAGAGTGAGAGAGACAGAGCATGAGTAGGGCAGGGGCAGAGAGAGGGAGACACAGAATCCAAAGCAGGCTTCAGGCTCCGAGCTGTCAGCAAAGAGCCTGATGTGGGGCTTGAACGCATTAACTGTGAGATCATGACTTGAGCTGAAGTTGGATGCTTAACTGACTGAGCCACCAGGCGCCCCAAATAAACATTTTTCAAAAAATTAAAAAAAAGTGTACTTACCATGGTGAGCATTGAGTAATGTATAGAATTGTTGAATCACTATATTGTACACTTGAAACTAATATAATACTGTCTATTAACTATACTGGAATAAAAAATAAAAACCCTTCTAATTCAATATCTTTATTGAAAAAAAATACAGTATTCCAAAATACCCTTAATACTCGTGCTCTGTTAAAAGAAATTGAGTCTTCTTTTCATTGGATAAGGCAGAGCTGCGATTAGAAAAACTGAGATGTTGGGGCTCCTGGGTGGCTCAGTCGGTTAAGTGTCCAACTTCAGCTCAGGTCATGATCTTGCGGTTCATGGGTTCAAGCCCTGCGTAGGGCTCTGTGCTGACAGCTCAGAGCCTGGAGCTCGCTTCAGATTCTGTGTCTCCCTCTCTCTGTCTGCCCCTTCCCTGATCATGCTCTATGTTTCAAAAATAAACAAACATTAAAAATTAAAAAAAAAAAACCTGAGAGGTCAAACCTTTGGGAGATTTGCTTTAAGTACTAATCCTGATGTAATTCTAAGATGTATGTATATATATATCATCCTGATGTAATTCTAAAACACACCCCATATACAGCATGTGTGTGTGTGTGTGCATGTATGTAAATCCCAACTGACTCACTGAGCCAGGGACTGTTTCCATTCACTCTTTGTAACAATTCACAAGTAGGAACTGTTGTTATTTCCTCACCTGAAAATGAGGCAATTAAGGCCTGAAAAGGAAATTCCATAGCCAAATAAACAACTGGTAGTAGATCTAGAGGCCATGATTGCTTTTCTGTGGTGTATGATTTAAAACATACATCTAGGTAGGTTTATTGAACGGACGTTGTAAAGTGATCCTGCCAGTGGGGGAGGCACTTTGGCACACAGTCCACGAGTGCAATTCTCCTTTGAATTCTATGTGAGTGTTCACAGTTTGTGGTGTCCATCAGTATAGGACATGGTCAAGTGTAGTATATCCATAAGATGGGAATCTAAAAAGCAGTTAAAAGAATGGAACTATCTGTTTAGGGCAACGTGAATAGATATCAAAAACATACTGTTTAAAAAAATATTTTTTAATGTTTATTTTTGAGAAAGAGAGAGAGAGTGTGCGTGTGTGCAAGTGGGGGAGGGGCAGAGAGAGGGGGAGATAGGGAATCCGAAGCAGACTCCAGGCTCTGAGCTTTCAGCACAGAGCCTGATGTGGGGCTCCAACTCACGAACCACGAGATCATGACCTGAGCCAAAGTCAGACACTCAACTGACTGAGCCACCCAGGCACCCCAAAAACATACTGTTTCTAAAATAAGGTAAATGAGAGCAAAACTAACAGATGTCATTTATGTTTAAAAATGTATGTTAAATAAGGGGCGCCTGGGTGGCTCAGTCGGTTAAGCGTCCGACTTTGGCTCAGGTCATGATCTCGTGGTCCGTGAGTTTGAGCCCCGCGTCGGGCTCTGGGCTGATGGCTCGGAGCCTGGAGCCTGCTTCCGATTCTGTGTCTCCCTCTCTCTCTGCCTCTCCCCCGTTCATGCTCTGTCTCTCTCTGTCTCAAAAATAAATAAATGTTAAAAAAATATATATGTTATATAAGATAATATATCTCTTTAGGTGTAAGTAAAAATGCAAAAAGATATTTCTTTAATGGTCTGAAGAATACTTACCAAACTTATCTAATAATTACCTCTGGAGTGGAGGAAGAGGTCAAAATAAGAGGTCATGGAGAAAGGAAATTGTAGCTACATTTGTCATCTTCTAATTTCTTAAAAGTGGCTATTAATTTTAATGTTAAAATTAATGTCTTAATTAAGTCGAAGACAACTGAAAGCAGTGTGTTTACAGAGTGCAGTTTACTAGGTTCTCAACTGTCACATCCTAATCTTCAGACTTAAGAAACTGAGTACTGTGTTTCTGCATTCCTTCCTGGCTGTGGAGTCCACAGGAAACCCCAAATTTGAACCTCTGCATGCACAAAGAAGGCAGAGGCAGAAAGAAGAATCGTTGAGTTCCCAGCAATACTTGGAATGAGTTTGTTAAGCAACTACAACATTTTGACTACATTTGGGACAGGAAATTCACATGAAAAGAAATAGAATAGAATAGAAATAGAATATAATATATTATATAATAGAATATAAATAGAATATAAATAATATTATGGCCAGAATAGTGTCTTCAAGGATTAAAAAGAAAAGAATTCAATGATTTTTAATGTTTTCATTAACTGTAAAAAGATCTCCAGCTAATAAAGGACAAGCCCAGAGAAGGAGAGTGACCTAAAATAGCTTGTGTGTTGCACTAAGTGCTTTCTCTTCCAAGGTGGCTGGCCCTTAACTCGGCCCAAACAAAACCCAATAAAAACAATGCTGCGTCATCACTTCTAGTAATGTTGTTCTGTAAAAAGGAAGCCGCAAAGTCCAGCCTACACACTCCTGATGGTAACAAAGCCTCCACAGAGGCCTGCCTTGTAAAAAAAAAAAAATATATATATATATATATATATATATATATTAAAAAAAAAAAGAAAATGGCAGGAAAATGTTAGCAACAGACAATCCCTCTGGCTTTCACTGTCAAAAGAATTCAAATCCGGTTTCACCTTCCTGTAAGAGTCCCTGCAAGGAGACGAAGCAAGATCCACAATTAAGTTTTTAGAATTCATTTTTCTCTGTTTTGTGTCCAGGATGGATTGGATTAATGGCCGATTTCAAACCTTGAACCTCAGTGCTTAGCAACTCTCGTTGCTTAATGAAGAGGCGAAGGATGTCTTTGGCACGCTCAGTAGGACAGACTGAAGTGAGGAGACTCCCATTTCGGGAGCTCTTCCTTCTGAAACAGGGAGCCTGTTTATAATCTGTATAACCTGAGCTGGCTCCACCTCCCCAGGACCTGCATCCCATCCTCCATGCAGGCCCCCCAGGGGCACAGCAGGCGGCTGGGGAAGATGGAGGGATCAGAGCCAAGGAAGAAAACCAACTAGTGGACAGCATATTCACCTTAATAGCAGTTTCTTCACTCTTCTCTTATTTGCAATTTAGAAGTCTTCCTAACCCATTGTTCCTCCAATTTTCTGCAGAACCTGACCAATCAGAACTCCCACTGACCCACTGCTGTCTTTCACCTATCCTCCCTCGCAGCCTAGGCTTTCACTTCACAGCACTTAACACAATGGCAAGCGATAAATTATGTGTGTAATTACGTATTTCATGTCCCCCTCCCTCAGAAGACTGTGATGTTTGCTAAGCTGTCCTTAGCACCTACTCAGGACCTCACAATGAAAACGCTCAATAATTATTTGTGGAATAAGTGAATGAATGGATGGAGGACTGTTCTTACTAATACTTTGGTGTTCCCATTTGATTCACTCCAGATCTTGTCCAGTTTTCATCTGTTATTCCAGATTCCGTCAGCTGATTGACTTCTACTGAGCCCCCTGCTCCAGCAGTGGGCTGGTTAAGGAAGCCCACAGATTCTTCCACCATGCCCCATTTCAGCCTATCCTTCTCCAGTAGCATTAACAAACCAAAAACCATGGATGTATGTGTGTCAGAACCCCGAGAGAAGAGTTGCCTTCCTTTTGACTCTGTGGGTGTTCTGAAACATGCTCCCCAGTAACTGAATAGCTTCTATACCATGGCAGGATCATAAACTAAAAGCAAATCCCCATCCTTCTAGTGTTTCCCATAGTCTTTGCAGGTTATCAAAGGTCTAGATCTCAGAGAACTTCTAACTTCCATCCAAAGTTTCAGCTTCCTTCCTTCCTTCCTTCCTTCCTTCCTTCCTTCCTTCCTTCCTTCCTTCCTTCCTTCCTTCCTTCCTAACAGAGCGTGGGCATGCATGAGTGGGAGAGGGATGCAAAGGGGCAGAGAGAAAGAGAGAGAGAGAGAGAGTGAGAGAGGGAATTCCAAGCAGGCTCCACACTCAGCATGGAGCCCGATGTTGGCCTCTATCCATGACCCTGGGATCATGATGTGATCTGAAATCAAGAGTCTGATGCTGAACTGACTGAGCCACCCAGGCGCCCCTCAGGTTTATTTCTTATCCAATGTTAAAAAAAATGAAAAAGAAAAGAAAGTAAGTAAATGACAGTAAAGAAGTATGGAAAGAGGGAAAAAAAATCAGAGGATGTGAAAGCGTATCATGCACGTGCTGTTGGTGCTGTGCGCTTGTAGGAGGTGGACCACAGTTTGACTTAGGTCTTCCAAGAGCATCAGCAGGAGTCTTACAATTTACTTGGACCACAAGGTAAACCAAACAAGTTGCCTGGTAACAGCACACCTATTCACTGTGGGAAACCATTTCAAATTTCAAAACCCATGAAACAATGCAAGCATGATGTGAGCCCTTGTTCAGTAAAAGCACTTGTATAGTAGAGTCAAAACGATGGGGTCCAAGTTAGACACCTGTCTGAGGTTCTGGCTTGTCAAGGATTATTTTCAAGTAGAGCATAGCATGAATGAATGCACATTCTTCAGCTGAGCCTCTGAATGCCATTTGACAACATTAATTTAGTTAATATCAGAAACGTATTTCTGAACTTCTTATCTGGGTATTAAGACTACATTCCTCATCATCTGGATCCAACCTCCTGCTGAGACTAGTGAAGAATGTCCTATTACTTTAGGGTAGAGGGCTCCTCTATCTAACTCCAGCTTACCAAGCCCTCAAATGTCATATATGTAATGTATGTAATAATTGTAAGACATTTCAACATTAGGCTTCAAAATGGAGTCGCCAAAGCTTCATCTAAAAATAAATGTAGGCGGATGCAGTCGCCTCCTGGCTGACCTCCCTTTCTCCTATCTCCCTTTGTACTGATCTAACCTTTTCAGTGCCACAAAGGAGACACAGTGACATGCAGACCTGATCAGGTCCCTCCCGCTGTGCAAAAGCTATTCACTTAGATAAGGTGAGGAATAAACAGACTCCTTAAGTCAGCCAAATCACTTCACCAGTGTCTAATATCTAGACAAAACTTCAGTCACGTGGAAAAATTAGATTTGTCTAAACTAGCCATGTATCTTGAAGCATAACTGTTTCATGCTCCTGGTGCCTTCCACCTCCTTCCCAGGCTCCTTCTTCACATGACAAGAGTTAGAATTAGCTTTTCTGTGAAGCTTTCGTGTGACACCAAGGCAGAAATTTTTATTCCAATTACTACTCCTGCCCTCATTCTCATCTTGTTTTATCTAGTGTGTTTAATAATTGTGCAATCAATTAAAAATTTTTATTATGAAAAAGAAACCATACTGATCTATTTTGGTACATTTCTTTATAGTACTGTTCCTATACATATATACCGTGTTCTTAAAAAAATTTATTATTAAGGTGTAGTTGACACATAATGTTAGAATAGTTGCAGGTGTACAGCATAATTATTTGACAATTCTCAGTGCTCACCACAGTAAGTGGTGTCACCTTCTATCACATGCAATGTTGTTATAATATTATTGACTATTTTCCTTAGGCTGTACCTTTCATCTCTGTGACTTATTTATTTTACAACTGTAACTTTGTACTTCTTAATTCCTTTTACCTATTTCATCCATCCCCCTTCCTAGCTCCCCTCTGGCAGCCATCCGTTTGTTCTCTGCATCTAAGTCTGTTTGGTGTTTTGGTTGTTCAGGTGTTTGTTTTGTTTTTTAAATTCCACTTCGAAGTGAAATCATATGATATTTGTCTGTCTCTGTCTGACTTATTTCACTTAGCATTATACCCTCTAGGTCCATCTGTGTTGTTGAAAATGGCAAAAATCTCACTATTTTTTATGGCTGAATAACATTCCATCTCTCTCTCTCTCTCTCTCTCTCTCTCTCTCGCACACACACACACCCACACACCCAAATCTTCTTTATCCATTCATCTATTGGTGGATATTTAGGCTGCTTCCATATCTTGCCTCTTGTAAATGATTCTGCAATAAACACAGAGATGTGTATATCTTTTCAAATTAGTTTTTTCATTCTCTTTGCAAATATTGAACCACCCTTACACCCTAAGAATAAATCCCACTTGATTGTAGTGAGTGATTTTTTAATGTATTGTTGGATTCAGTTTGGTAATTTATCTGGTTTTGGTATCTGGGTAATGCTGGCCTCAGAATGAATGTGGAAGCTTTCTTTTCCTCTTCTGTTTTTTTGGCATATTTTGAGAAGGATAGGTATTAACATTTCTTTAAATGTTTGGCAGAATGTGCTTATGAAGCCATCTGGTCCTGGACTTTGGTTTGTTGGGAGTTTGTTGATTGCTGATTCAATTTCATTGCTGGTAACTGGTCTGTTCAAATTTTTTATTTCTTCTTGATTCCATTTTGGGAGGTTATATGTTTTTAAGAATTTATCCACTTCTTCTAGGCTGTCCAATTTGTTGGCATATAATTTTCATAATATTCTCTTGTAATCATTTGTATTTCTGTGGTGTTGGTTGTTATTTCTCCTCTTTCATTCCTGATTTTGTTTGAGTCCTCTCTCTCTCCCTCCCTCTCTCTCTCTCTCTCTCTCTCTCTCTCTCTTTTTTTGGATGAGTCTGGCTAAAGGTTTATCAATTTTGTTGATCTTTTCAAAGAACCAGCACCCAGTTTCATTGAATGTTTTGTTTGTTTTTTTTAGTTTCTATTTCGTTTATTTCTGCTCTGATCTGTTTCCTTCCGTCTAGTCATTTTGTTTGTTCTTTTTCTAGCTCTTTTAAGTGTAAGATTAGATTGTTCATTTGAGATTTTTCTTGTTGAAGAAGAGGAAGGAAAGCTTCCACATTCATTCTGTGAGGCCAGCATTACCTGATACCAAAACCAGATAAATACACTAAAAAAAAAAAAAAGTGAGAGAACGACCTATATAAACTTCCCTCCTGAAACAGCTTTTACCACAACCCAAAGATTTTCAACTGTTGTTCATCTTCATTTGTCTTGACATATTTTTTTGATTTCCTCTTTGATTTCTTGGTTGACCCACTGATTGTTTAGTATGTGATATTTTTTCTTGCATTTTTATTTTATTATTATTTTTAAAATATAATTTATTGCCAAACTGGCTAACATGCTGTGTGCAAAGTGTGCTGTTGGTTTTTGGGGCAGATTCCCGTGGTTCATCGCTTACATACAACACCCAGTGCTCATCCCAGAAAGTGCCCTCCTCAGTGTCAGTAGCATGATATTTAACCTCCATGTATTTGTGCTCTTTCCAGATTTTTTCTTTTGGTTGATTTCTAGTTTCCTAGCCTTGTGGTTAGAAAAGATGAATGGTGACCTTGATCTTCTTGAATTTGCTGAGGCTTGTTTTGTGGCCTAATATGTGATCTATTCTGGAGAATGTTCCATGTGCTCTTGAAAAGAATGTGTATTTACTCTGCTCTTTTAGGGTAGAATGTTATGAATATATTAGATCCATCTGGTCCAGTGTCATTTAAAGCCACCGTTTCTTTGTTGGTTTTCTGTTTGGATGATCTATTCAGTGATGGGAGTGAGGTGTTAAAGTCTCCTATTATTATTTTACTATCTATTAGTTCCTTTATGTTTGTTATTAGCTCCTTTATGTACTTGGGTGCTTCCATGTTGGGTGTATAAATTTTCACAATTGTTATATATTCTTGTTGCATTGTTCTCTTTATGATTATACAATGTCCTTCTTTTGTCTCTTGTTACAGTCTTTGTTTTAAAGTCTGTTTTGTCTGATGTCATTATTGCTCTCCTGGCTTTCTTTTCACTTCCATTTGCGTGGTAAATGTTTTTTGTTGTTTCACTTTCAGTCTCCATTGTCTTTAGGTCTGAACTGAATCTCTTATAGGCAGCATATAGATGGGTCTTGCTTTTCTTTAATCCATTCTGTCACCTTATATTCTTTGACTGGAATGTTTAGTCCATTTACATTCAAAGTAATTATTGATAAGTAGGTACTTATTGCCATTTTGTTACTTGTTTTATGGTGGTTTTGTAGTCCTTCTTTGTTCCTTTCTTCTCTTGCTCTCTTCTCTCATGGTTTTCTGGCTTTCTTGGGTTCCTTTCTCTTTATTTTTTGCATATCTATTATTGGTTTTTGGTTTGTGGTTACCATTAGGTTTATATATAACATGCATATAGCAGTTAAGTTCATGGTCGCTTAAGTTTGAACTCATTCTTCACTCCTATCCCCCCACATTTTAGGTATAGGGTGTCATACTTCACATCTTATTTTTACAGCTTTTGTGTTTCCTACTTTTCTTACTCCTCCTTCTACTCAAAGAGTACCCTTTAACATTTCTTGTAGGGCTGGTTAGTGATCATGAACTCCTTTAACTTTTGTTTGTCTGGGAACTCTTTGTCTCTCCTATTCTGAATGATGGCCTTGCTGGATAGAGTATGCTTGGCTGCAGGTTTTTTTCTTTCAGCACTTTGAATATATCATGCCATTTCCTTCTGGCCTGCAAATTCTCTGCTGAAAAATCAGCTAATAGCCTTATGGTGTTTCCCTTGTATGTAACTGTTTTCTTTTCTCTTGCTGCTTTTAAAAATCTCTCTTATCACTGCTTTTTGCCATTTTAATTACTATGTGTCTTGGTGAGGACTTCTTTTGGTTGATATTGTTGGGGGTTCTTTGTGCCTCCTAGATCTGGATTTCTGTTTCCTTCCCCAGATTTGGGAAATTTTTAACTATTATTTCTTCAAATAAATTTTCTGCCCCCTTTTCTCGCTCTTCTCCTTGTGGGATCCCTGTAATGTGAACGTTATTATGCTTGATGGTGTCACTGAGTTCCCTAAGACGTTTTCATGTTTTTAAGAATATATATATACACACACATGTATATATTTTTGAGAGAGTGAGAATGTGAGTGTGAGCAGGGAAGGGCAGAAGGCGAGTGGTGGTGGTGGGGGGAGCGGGGAGAATCCCAAGCTGGCTCCATGCTCAGTGTGGAGCTCGAGGAGGGGCTCAGTTCCACAACCATAGGATTATGACCTGAGCCGAAACTGAGTCAGACACTCAACTAACTAAGCCACCCAGGTGCCTCTATTTTCATTTATTATTATTATTTTTTTCTCTCTTCTGTTCCGCTTGTTTACTTTCCTTTACTCTGTCTTCCAGGTCACTGATAGTTCTCCTTCCTCTAGTCTACTATTTATTCCATGCAGTGTGCTTTTAATTTCTGTTATTGAGTTCTTCATCTCTGACTGGTTCTTTTTTATGTTTTCAGTCTGTTTGTTAAGGGTCTCATTGAGATCCTTCACTCTTCTTTCAAGTCCAGTGCTAGTATCTTTATGACCATTACTTTAAATTCTTTATCAGGCATATATCTTATCTCTGTTTTGTTTAGGTCTCTGTGATCTTGTCCTGTTCTGTCATTTGGAACATATTCCTCTGCCACCTCATTTTGTCTAACTCTCTGTGTCTGTTTCTATGTGTTAGGAAAGTCAGCTACATCTCCTGCTCTTAAAAGTGGTGGCCTTATGAAGAAGCAGTCCTGTAGTGCCCTGTGGTGCAATTTCCCCTGTTTACCAGAACCTGGCGCTAATAGGGGTGTCTCCTATGTGAGCTGTGTATGCCCTTCTGTTGTGGCTGAGCCCCTTTTGCTTTTAGACCAGTCATCTGTAATGGCTCTCTTTGCCTATTGTGGTGGGCAGTGTGTGGTTTTTGTGGTGTTAGTTGGCCAGTCTGAAGTCACATTGAGCTTAAGTTGTCATACCAGGCATTTATCAGAGGTGCAGTAGCACTGAACTTCAGGAGAATGTGGAGGCAGGCACTACTGGCAAGGTCTGCACCAGCTGCTAGGACCAAGGCAGACTGGGTTGGAGGAGGTGGGTTCGCAGAAGCCTGCAGTGGCTGGATGTGTGGTGTTAGCAAGGCTTACACTGGGCATCTGTGGGAGGGGACCTGCAGGCCCCAGGACTGAGGCGGGCCTGGATCTGCAGGAAAACGTGTGGGCAGGGCACACCTTTAGCAGATTAGGTAGCTGGAGTGTTGGCCCAGGGATGGTTTCCGCAGGTGTTGCTGTGCTTATGGTGAGGCGTGGGGGAGGAAAATGGTAACACCACTTCCTTTGTTCCTAGAGAAGTCTCCCAGTGATTCCTGCCCCACTAGCACATACTCTGAGACTAGTAAACAAATCTCCCTTCCATATACCCCAGGTGTTTTTTAAATTCCTGCTTCCATGCTATATCTCCGCAGGGGTTACTTGTTGTGCTGTCTCTTTAAGGGCAGGGACTCAGGTTCCTTTTGTGCTCCTGGCTCTCCTACAGCCTGCTGATTTTTAAAGTTCCAGGTTTTTAAAGTTGCAGGTTTTAAACCCCATTGATTGTAAGAAATTGTGAAATTTGGCCCCTCTGGTTTTCAAAGCCAAATGTTACGGGGATTCGTCTTCCCCATGTAGGCTCCCTCATGTGAGAGTCTGTTTCTCCCCCCTCTCTGCACCTATGGTATCCCTTCCTTCTGGGGACAGTCCTGCAGGTCTCTTTGCTCCTGATTTCTGTGCTTCCTGTCCTCTTCCATGTGACCTCTTCCCTACAGTTAACTGTGGAGAATCTGTTCGGTTAGTCTTTGGGTGATTTTCTGGGTTATTTACACTGATGTGACTGTTACTAATTGTATTCATGGGATGAGGTGAGTGTAGGGTCCTCCTACTCTGCCATGCTCCCCAGAAGTTGAATTAATGAATAAGAGTGACATCCGAGAGGCAGAAGATTGGAAAATAATGTAAAAATAATCAGCTTTTCCACAAAACTTGATTTTGTGTAGAAATGTCTTCACTAAAACTTTTCCCACAACTGCTAAGATGCAGATACTCAGATTTGTTTCCTGGATTCCACACCCCTCACACTATGCCCTGCAGGCACCAGTGAGACCCAGAGACCAAATCCACATATGCAGAGAAAGAAAAGCAGGAGGACCAGGAAAGTCCCTCAAATTAGGGAGAAGAACTGATGAGTGGTCAAAAATTGACTGGAGCATTGATTATGCTGGAGGAATGCAATTCGCAAAACTTAATTTATGCCCTGTAAATTAGGGAAGAAACCACTTGGTGAAAAGGAGTTGGAGAGTAGGGGAAACGGTCTTAGAAGGGATTGCTTACTGGGACAGCACTGGAAGCTTGAAGAGTGGGGAGAGAGAGACACAGAGAGAGAGAGAGACAGAGAGAGTCTGCTGGAAGCATCCCATACTGGGAGAGCCTCAGTCACACACGTGTGCGCTAGAGCGTGGAATAATGCTGGGAAAAAAAGGAAAGATTGGTTATGGGAGAGGGAGATAGGAATGGATTAGGAGCTTTTGTGTGTCAGAGGTAGGCAGTGATTTTCTTCTCATTTTTTTGTCCGTGGGATAATAAGACAACTAAATATCATAGTAGCAAGACTGGCCCAAGACACTGTCCCCAGGTCAGATAATTGGGCACATTGGGTACTAAATTATGAATAAGCTTACCTCTTCTCTATGCCATTGAGCTTTGAAACCACCCTTTTTTCTGAAAAGACTGTGAGCCACCCTGTGAGGCAATTTCGATCATTATCATAATAATATCGGTAGTAGCATCAAATAATATGTAGTCGGCTTTCTAAAATTAATATAAAATTGCTTCCTGGGTTAGCTGAGAGATACCTAATAACTTAGATTGTCCTCATGTGAGGACAAATGGGTGAATTTTTAATCTTGCCATTTTGAATAGGGTAAAATTAGTTTTTTGAAAGTGAAGATTATTTAATACTTACAGAAGAAGTTGAAGAATTTTCACAAAATTTTGCTTATTACACAAAGGCTTAATTAAGAGAGCAAACCCCTGAAGTGTCTGCTGTCACATGGGTTGAGTCGTCTGTGCTGTCTAGAGTGGCTTCTCTGTGCTCACCTTCCTCATAAAGACACTTGAGTAGGGTTGGTGATTTTTGTCTGTCCTTGTCCTTGCTCCTTTTTTTTCTTAATTTAAGGGGGAGACATTTATTCTGATTATGAAAGTAATATGTGGTCATCGTCAAGGATTTGGATAATATGGAAATATAGAATAAGGAAAATAACAGCTAGTTCTATAACTAAAAGATAACTACAGTTAACATTTTCCTTCCAGTATTTTTCTTTTCTTTAAATTATATTTAATTGTGCAAAGAGTGCATAAATACACCCGTCTTGAAAAAAACAAACCATTGCGTTCTCTTCACCCCCGGCTCTAATTCTTGTGTTACCTCCAGAGGTAAGTACTGTATTGTTATTGAGGTGATGTGTATGCTCTCAGACCACTTTCTTTTTTTTCCCTGTAAATATATTTATAGAAAATACATAGTATATTCCCCCCTTTATATGTTTTATGAAGAAGAGTATCAAGCCATGGATCTACACTCTCTTATTTTTTATTCAACAATATATCTTAGAGATAATATTACGTTCAAACATACAGAGCTCATACTGTGTATTGCACCATATGTAAATGCCTTGTTTTTTTTTTTAATAAATGTTGTAAATCTTTATTTTTGAGAGAGAGAGAGAGAGAGAGCGAGCGAGCAGGGGAGGGGCAGAGAGAGAGAGGGAGACACAGAATCTGAAGCAGGCTCCAGGCTCTGAGCTGTCAACACAGAGCCCGACACGGGGCTTGAACTCATGGACCGTGAGATCGTGACCTGGGCTGAAGTTGGACACTCAATTGACTGAGCCACCCAGGTGCCCCTGGAAATGCCTTGTTTTAGTGATTGCCCTGTCAATGGGAACTTATATGGTTTTAGCCCTCCTCCCTTTCCTTTTTTCTATCACAAATAATGGTATAATGAATATCCTTATACATATTTTTATGTACATGTATGAGCATTTTTCCTGTGGAGAGAATAGAGCTGCTGGGCCTGATGGTATTTGCCTTTAATAGATGTAACACATTGATTTTAATACAGTGAAACTAGTGAGACTATCAAAAGGGTTTAACCGTTTCGTATTCCTGGCAGCTACATGTGAAGATAACCCTTTCCTCACATTTTGCTAACACTTGACATTATCAAACCTTTTATTTTTTCCAAACCGATATACCAAAAATGGTGTGCCTTTGTTTTAAGTCTTATTTCCCTGATTGTTATGGATGTTGGAACATCTTTTCATGTATTTTTTGGCCATTTGTATTTCTCTTAATGAGAATTCTCGATTTATATACATACTCATTTTTATTGTCGTGATTTTCTTATTAATTTGTAGGTGTTCAAAATATTCTAAGTTTTAATCCTTTGTTTGATATACATGAAACAATTTCTTTTAGCCTGATGTTAGTGATCTATATACCTCTAGGTTTTTGTACATGACCGGCACAGAGCCTGATGCGGGGCTTGAACTCACGAACTGTGAGATCATGACCTGGGCCGAAGTCAGATGCTTAACCCCCACCTAGGTGCCTTTCTTTCTTTCTTTCTTTCTTTCTTTCTTTCTTTCTTTCTTTCTTTCTTTCTTTCCTTCCTTCCTTCCTTCCTTCCTTCCTTCCTTCCTTCCTTCCCTCCCTCCCTCCCTCCCTCCCTCCCTCCCTCTTTCCTTCCTTCCTTCCTTCCTTCCTTCCTTCCTTCCTTCCTTCCTTCCTTCCTTCCTTCCTTCCTTCCTTCCTTCCTTCTTTCCTGCTTCACACTGGATGCAGAGCCCAACATAGGGTTTGGAGTCACGACCCTGAGGTCAAGAACTGAGCTGAGATTAAGAGTTGGACACTTCACCTACTGAGCCACCCAGGCGCCCCTAGCTTCACTATTTATTAACCAATATTTCCACCCTCCCCGCCCCCCACTATTTATAATGCCTCTTTTTTTCATACCCTAAATTCTTCTGAGCACAGAGACTAAAGACTGTTCCTGGCGTTTCTATGGATCTTTCTGTTGATTTCCTGTTGGATATCACGTTGTTTTAATTAGATTTTTTTTTTCAAAATGAGAATTTTTAGCAGGGCATTTTTTTCCTAATGCCTCTAAGACCATTTAGTTAAAAAGAACGAAACAAACAAACAAAAAGACCAACCTGTCTAGGTAGGTACTTCTAGTTTAAAAGGGGTGGCATGCAGATAGCATTTCTCCCTTCTATTCCTGGCAATTAGCCACAAGTGACAAAGAAAGTGAGAAACAAGTTCCACTTTTGGTACATGCAGGAGATGGCTGGAATCTTGTAACATGAAGTAGGCGGCAGGCCTTTCCAAAGCAGCAGGGGTTGAGGGGAGGGGCCGGGGGGAGCACTGGGAGCATCACTGCAGAGGGTAGGAAGAGCTGGGGAAGCCTATTTTGCCAAGGTGAGTGGCTGACTCGGAGGAGTCAAGTGGAAATCTCTTGTTGGCAAGAGAGGATGGAGGTGTGTGGACCGGCCGCTGGAGCTTCTCTGCACCTGCTCGGTTTCCAAAAAGTAGGAGCAGGAGGGCCAAATACAAATCACGCCAGGAGCCGGATTTGTAGGCAGCTGCAGAGCAGGGGGCGCATGGAGAGTCTGCATGGTGATAAGCCCTCTGGTTGCCTCTGTGCGTGGGCTGGAATGAAAGATGGGTCTAATGCAGTTATACACAAATCCTGTGTCGTAGGGAAACTCCTTATTGTCTAGAACGTGACACTACATTCCCATCCCTGTATGCAGACAGACCTCTTCCACAGGCGGCCTAGCAAGCACTCACCTTCTAATGAGCAATCGAAAAGGAAACAACACAGGAGTTATTTAAAGATAGAGCAACATCCCTGGGCGCCTGGGTGGCTCAGTCGGTGAAGCCTCTGCTCTCTTGGTTTGGCTCAAGTTGTGATCTCAAGGTTTGAGAGACAGAGCCCCACATCAGGCTCCATGCTGAGGGTGGAGACTGCTTGGGATTCTCTCTCCCTCCCTCTCTGCCCCTTTTCTGCTCCCTCACACGCGCTGTCTCTCTCTCAAAATAAACAAGCAAACATTAAAAAATATGTTAAGAAACATACGACAAGATTCCTGCTCCCCAGATATGATAGATGAAGAATACCTACCAGAAGACTGTTGCTGTGATGGGAAGAGACGTGACGTAACATTCATCATGCATAGAACAATCGAGTAAAGCCAACACGTACCGGAAACATGTTCAGAAAGCAGAGATTCAGGACTTCAAGAAAGATGCAGCAAACAAGGAGAGGAGATCTGACTCTTGATGTCAGCTGAGGTCATGATCCCAGGGTCATGGAAGGAGCCCCGCCATGGGCCCTGTGTTGGGCTCCCTGCTCACTGTGGAACCTGCTTGGGATTCTCTCGCTCCGTCTTCCTTTCCTCCTCCCCTAGCTTGTGTGCTCTCTCTCTCTCAAAAAAATAAAAATAAAAAATTAGAAGTTGTGAGGGAGGGACGAGAGGGGCACGGAAGAGAAGATATGCTGTTATCATGAATTAGCTGATGTTAAAGGTGTTATTTAAAGTTATAAATTCAAAACTAGAACAAAGATACAAACCTTCCCGGTTATCAGACAAAACAAAGCAAAGCAAACAGATTTGTGGTGAAGGATTTTGAAAGCGTGATAAAAACAAGAAGCATAACATAAAAGAATGCAGCAGAACTAAGACCAAACTTATCTGTCACGTTAACACATGTAAAGTAGAGTCATCCAGGCTGGGGAAAAAGAATGTTAGGATCGATCACAAAGCCAAAACTAACCTTATTACATATGAGACATCTCAAATGAAGTGATCCAGAAAGGTTGAAAATAAAAATGGGGAACAAAGGTGTATGTAGGCAAATGCAAACAAAAAGAAATCAGGGATCACGGTGTCATTATCAGAAAAGGCTGGATTCAGAGCAAGAAAGGAGTAAGTGAAATGGGTAATGGCCTGTTATGATGCTGTATGGTACAATTTGCAGTGAAGATCACGTTCTGAATCTTTGCACCAACTCAGCACCAGTGTTCCTGAGGCAAGAGAACAAGAGCTACAAGGTAATAGAGAATTATGGTAGTAATGGGAGGTTGGACTCAGCTCATGACAGAGTAAAGGATAGAAATGAGGCTAGGCTCAAAAACCTAAAAACAGAACTACCCTATGACCCAGCAGTTGCATTGCTAGGCATTTATCCACGGGATACAGGTGTGCTGTTTCGAAGGGACACATGCACCCGCATGTTTATAGCAGCACTATCAGCAACAGCCAAAGTATGGGAAGAGCCCAAATGTCCATCGATGGATGAATGGATAAAGAGGATGTGGTATAGATATACAATGGAGTATTACTCGGCAATCAAAAAGAATGAAGTCTTGTCATTTGCAACTACGTGGATGGAACTGGAGGGTATTATGCTAAGTGAAATTAGAGAAAGACAAAAATCATATGACTTCACTCATATGAGGACTTTAAGAGACAAGACAGATGAACATAAGGGAAGGGAAATAAAAATAATATAAACACAGGGAGGGGGACAAAGCAGAAGAGACTCATAAATATGGAGAACAAACTGAGGGTTACTGGAGGGGTTGTGGGAGGGGGGATGGGCTAAATGGGTAAGGGGCACTAAGGAATCTCCTGAAATCATTGTTGCACTAGATGCTAACTAATTTGATGTAAATTTTAAAAAATAAAAAAAAAAATAAAAAAAGAAATGAGGCTGGGCTAGGAGTGCCCAATGAAAATAACGAGCAAGGTAGATCTATCTAATTGATAGATGTTGAGCTCCAAGCCCCAAAGATAGAAAAGGCACCCTCTTTTCAAGTGCCCATAAGACATTCATAAAATTGAGCATTCACAAAACCTCAATAAATTCCCTGAAGTAGAAATAACATAGACAAGGATGATGGGAAAACAGTTAATGGCTCATATACCAAAGCACTTTCCAGTCCGAATAGACCCAATCCAGAGTGGACGCTGGTCCACTACACTGGGGTACGCCAGTGAGCATCAGCCCAGAATGCAATTGATGTGCTCTGAGCGCAGTGTAATAAAGTAGAAAACCATCATAAACCCAGAAAATAAAGAGCCATGACAACAACCAAGCTCTTGACTCAGATGAAAGAAGTATTCCAAACCAAACAGGAGGTATCTAGGAGATGGCTATGAACACTGCATAAGGATCTATATAGGGTGACTTCAGGGCTAAGAGGGAAGAGCTTAGTCATAAAGAAATACATTCACGTATTCTTCTTTCAGCTTTTGCATGGTCTCTCCATGTCCCTGTCGTCCTCTCATGCCACTGCCATTCATTTCTTCTCAGTCCAGCTCTCTCAGAGCGTCTTGAAGGAATGGCTTTCTGTGGCACACTTCAGAGCCTTCTTAGCACAGAGGTGTTTCTAGGGCTCAGGTGGGTTCTCCAGGGTTTTCTCTCCAGGGGGAGAGAGAGAGAGAGAATATATACATGAAGATTTATGATAAGGGATTGGTTTGTGCATCATGGAGGCTGAGATATCTCAAGATCTGCAGTCAGCATGCCGGAGATCCAGGAGAGCTGGAGTAAGCCCCTATCTGAGTCTCAGTCCAAAGGTAGGGGAAGACCGATGTCCCAGCTTGAAGACAGTCTGACAGAGAATCCTTACTCAGCCTCTTTGTTCTATTCAGGCCTTCAGAGGATTGGATGAGACCCACCCGCGCTGGGGAGGGCAATCCGCTTTAGTCTTCCACCGATTCAAATGCTAACCTCGCCAGGAACACTCTCACAGACATGACCAGAATATATTGAACCAAGTATCTGGAAGCCCTGTGGCCCAGTCAAGCTGACATATAAAATTAATCATCACAGCTACCAAGACATAAAAGAATTCCCGAACAAATGGGGAAAAAAAAGGACTTCTGTTGGAAGACTCCATATTTAAAAGTTGTCAGTACTCCTTATTTGTAAAATTAACTCGATCCCAATAAAAATGCCAACAGGATTTTTGGGAATTTGATAAGCTGATTCTAAATTTCACACGGCAGAAGGCATAAGTTAGAGTAGCCAGGAATATTCTGAAAAAGAATAGTGCCGATGTGGCACTAACATATGTGAATGAGCTCAGAGCTGCCTGTCAAGGCACTGTTCTTAAGTTGCTCTTGTCCTGCAGCCTCACTGCCTTTGCTCAAATTGTGGACCACACAGAGCACGATCCTGCCACAGGACCTTTGCTGAGACTTCTGGCTATTTGAATGATGTGTGTTGCACCTGCTTCCGTACCTCCTGCTATTTCTTTCTTTCTTTAATGTATTGAGAGCACACATTGTGTGAGGGAGAAGGACAGAGGGAGAAGGAGAGAGAGAGAACCTTAAGCAGGCTCCGTGCCCAGTGTGGAGCCCCACTCAGGGCTCGATCTCATGACCCTGAGATCATGACCTGAGCTGATATCAAGAATTGGCGCTTAACCGAGTCACCCAGGCGCCCCCTCTTGCCTATTTAATGCCTACTCAATCATCACTTCTTTAGGGAAATCTTTCCTTCCCTCTTCTCTGATCATATGTCAGTTTCCTTTGTTTTCTGCTTCTTTCTTTCCTTGCTTGTATTTCAGTTTGTAATTATATAATCATTATTAAGGATGTCTGGTAAATGCTCTTTTTTCTTAGTAGGCTGTAAGCTCAGTGCCTGACCTTGAGTAAGTTTTCAGTAAATATGTGTTGGTGAATAATCTCCAGTCTGCTTGATTTAAAAGGTGATTTAAACCCAACAATTGTCTTCTAAACTCAATAATCAGGAGTCTGCCTGATGTGGGTCCCGTTCCAGTGTCAGAGGTAATGAGATCTTAATGGGTTGTTTCTTTCACCCGTGCACATTTGAAGATGTAAATGCTTTTTGATAGTGTACTGCGTTAGAGGGTAACCTCCTAAAATGAAGGGCCATACCTAAAATGGTCTTGCGTGCCTTTTAATATTATGTCCAGTGGACACTATGTGTTCATAACAAGGAGGTATGACATAAGAAGGAGGTTCATAAGAAGGAGGTATGACATAAGAAGGAGGTAAGAAGGAGGTATGTCCTTCATAAGAAGGACATTATGGAATGATTACATCATTTACTGAAAAAGGATGTTAGTCGTTGAAAGAAAGAATCATAGCTATCGAAGAACTTATTTTCCTAATGAATTTTATAAAACCGTGTGCTGTACGTATCCTGGTTCAAACCACTCATAAGGGACCAAAGGTCCTCATGTGGCCTATTTTAGAAAATACTGCTGTGGTGGTTATTGCTGTGGGTAAGTTACTTCTGAATATTAAGTGAGGCCGAACAGGATGTGGTTCTCTTATTAGATCTAGTTAAACATTTTATGCTTTCTCCCCAGAAGTACATACCTACCATCTTCTTGGATATGTTGTGATTGGCAAACACTGGCTGTTACTAAGTGCACTGGAGGTTTTGTTTGGCATTTTGTGGATCGAAACACACCAGTCATGACAACGCTTGTTACACAGTGAAGGGCTTTGAGATGACTTTTGCATTCATGAATATTTCCAAACAGTAGTCTCTGGCAGTTCAGTAGCTGGGCAGCCATAAGCCAGTTTTACTAGTGTGTCCCCTGAGGCCTCTCAGATAATTCCAGGAAACCCTGCTTTATGTGACCCCTTTCGTATTTCTTCAAAAATGAATGGCTCTCCTGTATGTCTTTCACAAAGACCACAGGCCCTGGAAACTTCACAGAGGTGGGCAGAGGTAGCCATCCAAGCTCAGGAATTATTCTGAGTAAGACAGAAACAGAAGCAGAGGTTACAGACTATGACCCACAGGCCAAACCCATCAAATCTGCTCTGCAGATGTGTTTATTTGGATCACACGGTGTTTCTTTTTTAAACATTTAAGTTAGTTGCCAAGTTGCAAAAACTGGGAATTTTTACTTCAAAAAGTCTGGATATATGACTTGCTTGAAAAACTGGAAAAAATCTGGCCACTTTGGGATCCACATTTCTGCACTGGCAGCCATCAGCGGAGCTGAGTCTCCACAGAGACTCCCCAGGCACTGCCGTGCGATCACCGATGTCCTGCATTCATCTGAGTCACCATCGTGACTTTGAGATAGGCTGTGAGGTTGAGAATAAGTGGTATCGTGAATAATTACGAAGGGGACCGTCTTTTACTTTTAACTCACATGATCTCTTTGATAAACACATGGCACACTTTATTCAAAAGATGAGATGAATTGATGATTTTTGTTACCGGGAAACGTAAGGACAATGAAAACTCCCTCTTTGCTGTGGACCTTGTCACACTGCGTCTCTTCTGACAGTTCTTTGTGGACTCTATCAGTTCTGGAAAGAGGTCAAATAGCATTTGATTTGGGTGGAAGGAAGCCTTCTAAAGTGGCAAAGGCCAGTTCTTAAATGCCGTCCTGGGGGAGCACATCATTCGTTCCTGGGCTGCCTCCCGCCTCCTTCAGAATTTTGAGAATGAAATGATCTGGATGAGACACTTCCCTGGGCAGCATTTTCGAGATGTTTGGACCACAAAGAATGCTCTGTGTTTAATCATGTTTTTTTACAGCTGCACAGAAAAGACTGTTTAAAACTCTTCTTTATATTTTCTCTTTTGGGGGAACCCTGTCAGGAAATTTACGACCGTCTCTTGGAAGTCCCGGTCACTAGGGAGCAGTTACACCACTATCGGAATGTGGCCGAAAGTGCTCGAAGTGACCTTGCTGCAACTTTGGTCAAATTTGAATGTGCTCAGTCTGAGGTAAGATTATGCATCTTCATGACTCCGAAGTGGGCCATTTTAGTTTCTTATTGAGTGAAGCAGAGTGTAGAGGTGATTAGAAATAGGCTAGGATGGGCTGCTTGGGTGGCTCAGTCAAGAGCGTCTGACTCTTGACTTTGGCTCAGGTCATGATCTCATGGTTTGTGGGATCGAGTCCCATGTTAGGCTCTGTGCTGACAGCGTGGAGCCTGCTAAGGATTCTGTCTCTCCTTCCCTCTCCGCCCCCATGCCCCTGCTTGTGCATGCTCTCTCTCTCTCTCTCAAAATAAATAAAGAAACTTTAAGAAACAGGAAGTGGGGGATACAGCTTTACAGCTTTCGGCGAAGGTTGTACTTATTCCGTTATGGTGCACCTACTCCCCTTGTAGGGAATTCCTGAAAGGTTATGCATTTGCCGTGGTGAAAAGCGAGGTGACATGGGCTGCATTCTGGATGTCAGAGGGGCTTCACAGCCTTGAGAGACTTGGGGACACCTGATGGCTTTGCTTGAAGCTGCCTTGGCTTTGGGGCATTTTTGGCATCTTACTGAATGTGTTCCTTTAATGTGGACTGTTTGCAATCTGGAGCTCTTAGGATGGAATTCTGGATTCCTGGGATAGTGGTAGTTCTGACTGGCTGGGGAGATTCTAGGATGATGATTGGGATCCATCTACCCTCCTGGCTGGATCTGGTCGATTACGGAGTTTCTTGAGAGAGTCTCTCTAGGTCCATTCTGTTCATAGCCTAGTGGCCCCGAGGGAGTCTTAGGCTTGCCTGGGCGATAACTAGTGTTTTCATTAGGCTGCTGGGACCCCACCGAGAGATGATTTGATACCTTGTATGTGTGTGAAAAATTGTATGCATGTATACTCCCGGTTCCAAATCAGTACATGCATTCATAAAGTTTTCTTATGGGGGGGCCTGACATCCTATTAGGGCACAGACATCATTCAGTATTTTGATGGCACAGAATTCATAAGTTAAAATGTTTCTTTTGTATACATCTTGTAAGGATTTTTCTTTTCTTCCATATTTTTCTTGGAAATGTTATTATTATTATTATTATTTTATTGCCCACAATAAGGATCTAGAAGGCAAGTGGAAGAAATACAGTGATATGTCAAATAGTCTGTATCTACTTAGGAACCACTTGTGGCCATGAAATTACAAGTATTTTAAGTTTCTTGTTTCATTGTCTGTCAGCAGCAATAGCAGCAACACAGATTTAGAAAATGAATTACCATTGCAAAATATTTTATTGCTTTTTGCAAAAAAACACCACAAATGTCTCTTGAGTGGCACTGAATCACCCCAAGACATTGCTCCAATGGTTTTGAAAGAGACATAGTATGAAGTCCATTCTTTAGGCATAATTTCTCATCTGGTGATACAGACGCAAATAGCAAAAAAGGAAAATAAAAGTTGGATTAGGTCATGTACAAACGTGTGAGATTTGAAATTATGGTTTTGGGTTGCTTTATTTTTTTAAATTAAAAAAAATTTGTTTAATGTTTACTTATATTTGAGAGAGAGAGGTAGAGCACAAGCAGGGGAGGGGCAGAGAGAGAGGGACACACAGAATTCGAAGCAGGCTCCAGGCTCCTAGCTGTCAGCACAGAGCCCAACATGGGGCTCAAACTCAGGAACCGTGAGATCATGACCTGAGCCAAAGTCAGACGCTTAACTGAGCCACCCTGGCGTCCCATGGTTTTGGGTTTCTTAGAGGTACTTCGAACTTACGCCACTGAAATCCTTTTCCTCCTTTTATGGGCTTTCTATGTTAGCTTCGAGATCTCCGATCCAAGATGCTTTCGAAAGAAGCCTCCTGTCAAGAGTTGAAAGCTGAAATGGAGAATTACAAAGAAAATAATGCTAGAAAATCATCTCTCCTCACCTCTCTGAGACACAGAGTTCAGGAGCTGGAAGAAGAATCAGCAGCACTTGCCACTTCTAAAATTAGAACCGAAATCACAGCTCACACCGCAATCAAGGAGAACCAGGAGTTGAAGAAGAAAGTTGCGGAACTAGATGAGAACTTACAGTAAGGGTATTTCGATATATTTGTTAGTTGAGTTAGCGTTAAAATACTAGCTTCTGATAGCAGGACACACGCTTGAAGGTACTGGTGTTTTGCCTTCTTTGGCCCTGAAACTCAATTTGAAGGAGAAAAACGTTATTGACCTCAAATGTCTTTGGAGTCTTGAAAATTTTTCTCAAGCTCATTTCTCAATGTTACCAGGAACCTTGACAAACAAGGCCTTGTCCTAAGCATGTTTATGTCCAATTGATTAGGGCTGCAAATGCCTATATACATAATTTGGAAGATTTTCTGTAAGTAGAGGTTTAACCAGAGGTGGTGGAATACACAGAGAGGGAGGTGTTTATTCAGAAGCTGGCTGTAAAAATACCCCAGAAGCCCAGACCACTCCAGACCACCCCGAACACTCCTCATTAGATTTTATTGCCAGTTTATGCAGAGAACTCATGAAATCTGGGTTTTCCACACTTAGTTCTGGCAAAAGGTAATTATTGAGACAAAACTGGGAACTAGTTGTTCCTAAAATATACTTTTAAAATTCTATGTGTCATAACTTAACTAACTTTAATAATAGGATACTTGATATTTATTTTACTTATTCCATCTTTGAAAAAGAACCCCAACACTGGGGCACCTGGGTGGCTTAGTCGGTTGAGCGTCCGACTTCGGCTCAGGTCATGATCTCACAGTCTGTGGGTTTGAGCCCCGCATCGGGCTCTGTGCTGACAGCTCAGAGCCTGGAGCCTGCCTCAGATTCTGTGTCTCACTCTCTCTCTCTGTCCCTCCCCTGCTCGCACTCTGTCTCTGTCTCTCAAAAATAAACATTAAAAAAAAAAACCCAACACTTCCAACTCTTGTCCTCTTTTTGTCCTTCTGCTTCCAGGAAAACTCCTTCAAATGTGTGTATAGACTCACTGTCTCCAGTTCTTCTCCTCTCCTCTCCTCTCTTGGGTCTACTCCTCTGACACCTCTCACTAAGGTGACCAGTGACTGTATGTTACAGATTAAATGATCAGTCTTTATCTTACTTGACCCACCAGTACATCGGTCACAGTTGGTCTTTCTCCTTGAACCACTTTCTTCTTCTGACTGCCGGGACACTACACATGCCTGCTTTGTACCTGTCCTCTCTAGCTGCCCTGCTGTAGTCCCTTTTATTTTTCCCATCTCCTCTCATCGCCTTCCAAAGACTGGAGTGCCCCGGGACTCAGTCCTTGAATCTCTTCTGGTTTCTATCTAAATTCGCTCTCTTGGTGATCTTGTCTCATGACGTTAAGATGATCTAAATGCTAGTTGACTCCCACATGTCTCTGTCTAGCCTAGATCTCTTCTCAGAGTCGAGACCCACATATTTTACTACCTACTGAGCATCCCCATGTGGATGTCCAACAGGCATCTCAAACCTCACATGGCTGAAACGAAACTCTTGCTATTTCCACAGACTCCTCCTGCCCTTTTCCTTGTCTCCTTTAGTGATAATTCCATTCTTCTAGTCCGTCAGGCCAACAGTCTTGGTAATCATCCTCAGTCCTCTTGCTTTTTCACACTCCATGTTTGATCCTTCAACGGGTCCCATCATCCCTGCCTTCAAAATAAATCTAAATTTTGAGTACTTCCCATTGCTGCCCTAATTGCCAGTAACCTGATTCAAGCGACTACCATCTCTCTCCTGGATTTTTGAAGTAGCCTCCTAAGTGATTTTCCTGCTTCCACCTGTGCCCTTCGTAGCCAGAGTGATCCTATAAAAACATTCAAATTAGATCTTTTCGGTCCTATGCTCAGAATCCTCAATGACTTCTCACTCAGGGTAAAGACAAAGGATATTCTATGACCCAGAAGGCTCATCCTGACCTGGTTTTGCTTCCATTCCCTCTCTTATTCTTTCCACCTTCGCTGTCCTTTGAACATAACAGGTGTGATCCTACCTCAGGACTTTTGCACTTGCTAATACCTTTGCCTGGAAAGCTCTTCCCCCAAGTATTGCATGGTTACCCCTCTGCTCCTTTTAGATCTTCACTCAGAAGTCACCTTCTTATGAGGTCTTCCATGAGTGACCACATCTAAAATTTTACCCTGCTCCCCCCAAATATTTCTCACCCCCTTTCCTGCTTAATTTCTTCCCTCCAGCTTTTTAAATAACGTAGTATATATTTTACATACATTAATTTTGGTGATTGTCCATCTTCCCAACTAGAACATAAGCTCCATGAGGGCAAGGATGTTCATCTGTTTTATTTACTACTATGTCTTGAGTATCTTTAATAGGGCTTGGTCCATAGTAAGTACCCAATCAATATTTACTAAATAAATGAGTAATAAAATGATATGTAATAAAAATATGTTTTTAATATAGAAGATTGCCAAAAATATTAAAATTACTCAAGACCTTATGATTCTCCAAGAGTTTATACTGAACATTTTGGTGGACAGGTTTTCATATAGTTGTACATAAATTATATCATGTAATGAACTATTTTTTACTGAATAATATATTGTAGATATTTTAAAAAGGCATTCATTATATCATTTTTAATAGCCCATGATACCCATTGCCTGAGATATTGTAACTTACTTAACCAGTTCTCTTTGCTATTTCCTGTAGGCACTTAGGTTAGTTCTACTCAAAAAATTATTATAAACCAAGATGCAATGAATATTCATGTGCATTCATATTTTCAAATTTATGTGATTATGTCCTTAGGGTAGATTCCTGGAACTTTGTTGGGTCAAAGTGAAATGCGAATAGAAGTGGAAATAGTTCAGCAACCATTAGGATTGAGAAACAAGATTGAAATCTTGGAGAGAATGTGTGGAATCATACATGTAAATCAATCAGAATCATAGCATTAACTGTGCCTTTCATGAGTCAGAGAGATGACTAAATATTACCTTTTAGATGCTGAAAATAAGAACTTAGAGATATACTGATGTTAGTCTTTTATTGTTATACATTTTTCTAAATAGAAATATGATATGATTTTGAGTATATGCAATTACATGCTTTGTTAATCTTTGAATAGAGTGAAAGAATTTGCAGTAAACACTCAACATGGTAAAAAGGGAAAGCAATAATCATGTTTATTATCTAGGGTACTGAAAAAAATGATACCAAATTACTGAGATGATTCTAATTTGTCTTTAAAGTGTGTCTATTTTTTTTATGATCTCTTAGTCTCTAACATTTAAAGCATTAGAAATAGACCATACTATTTCAGCAAACCTATCTGAGATTTGAAATGAAATATTCATAGCAGAGCATAATCAACTGATTTTCCTTGACTGGCCCATATCAGTACTCTTTAAAAACTCTGGATGTGTGAAAACTAATAATAGTCTTTGCTGGTGATTTAACATCTCTTTTTTCTAGAGGGGGAACATCCCCTGCTCCTGATATATTTTTTATTATAGTTATGCTTGGCCATGGACCAGGGAATGCCCTAACTAACCCTTATAGATCACTGTGTAATGTCTGAAAATAAAACAAAGGATGATGCACTAGAAGAAAAATAGCAGTGGGGTGTTTGGGTGGCTCAGTCGGTTAAGCATCCAACTTTGGCTCAGGTCATGATCTCAAGGTTTGTGAGTTCGAGCCTCATATCTAGCTCTGTGCTGACAGCTCAGAGCCTGGAGCCTGCTTTGGATTCTCTCTCTCTCTCTCTCTCTCTCTCTCTCTCTCTCTCTCTGTCCCTCCCCCACTCACGCTCTCTCTCTGTCTCTCAAAAATAAATAAACATAAAAAAAAAGAAATATAGCAGCACTGTCCTTTTTACTCATGAAAACCCAAAGGAGACCCATGACTATATATATCCATGTGTGATCTAGAGATTTATTGCTGCTTCTGCAAATCCTAACTGGTGGAGGACAAGAGGCAGAGAGTCTGTTTCCTTTGCTGTTACTAGATCTAAGATGCTATGAAGATTTTTCTACATTTCTGCAAAGCGTAGATACCCAGGATGTTTTTCACTTTTCTCCTTCCCTTATGGGGCTTGCATGACAACGATGTGCTCTGTGTCTGGGAAACTGTATTGTGTTGAAAATGGTGATAGGATTATAGCGAACTTAAGTTTCGAACTTTGATGAATGATCTCTTGTATGGCGTTAAAACTTGACTTATTTGTTAATTTGCCCTATAGAAAGTGTTCAAAGGAAAATGAGGAGAATAAGAAGCAAGTGTCAAAGAATTGCAGGAGACATGAAGAATTTCTAGCTCAACTTTGTGACTGCTTAGATCCGGACAAGAAGAATGAAAAGGCGTCAGATGAAGATTTAATTCTAAAGGTGTTTGTATGCACATGAAAAAGAAGATAAATGTAGCGGTCATTCTGACACGTGCCACGAAAGGAAACGTTGTGGTAGAGTGTGGGGGTGATAGGAGAGTGGAACAGTAGCCCAAGTATGGCATTACTTGACTGTGACCTGAGATAAACCTTAATCACCTCTCTGACTCGATTCCGCAATCCTTTCTAACATTATTTGGGATTACTTGCCCTCCACAAAGGATTAATTGTTTTGTCTAAAATATGTTCAGGTTGCCAAATACGGTTGATTATTCATTTTAACAATGTATTTTGGGGGATAGGATTTTTAGTTACAGACAGAAACACACACACACACACACACACACACACACACACACACACCCAAAACCAACTGTGTAATTTTTGGGATACTTCTTGAGTAGAAGGTTAAGATTAGTTCTTTTTTTTTTTTAATTTTTTTTTATTAACATTTATTTATTTTTGAGACAGAGAGAGACAGAGCATGAACGGGGGAGGGTCAGAGAGAGGGAGACACGGAATCCGAAACAGGCTCCAGGCTCTGAGCTGTCAGCACAGAGCCCGATGCGGGGCTCGAACTCACGGACCACGAGATCATGACCTGAGCCGAAGTCGGCTGCTTAACCGACTGAGCCACCCAGGCGCCCCAAGATTAGTTCTAAAGTACTTTTTAAATTTTTGTTGAAATCACATAATAAAAATCCTACTTTAATAGTAGGTTATGAGTAAGATTAAATTAGTTCTATCAAGTGAATAATTCACTTGGCACATAGTGATTCATTAGGGCACCTGAAAGTGTTGGGGCTCTCGCCATATCTTTGCTCATTTCACACCTTACATATCCTTGCTTCCTCACAGATTTCCTTGCAGCCAATCTTTTTTCATTAAAATTGAGGTGTGATTGACATGCAATATTATATTAGTTCCAGATGTACAGCCTAATGATTCGATACTTATATACATTGTGAAATGGTCACCATAGTAAATCTAGTCCCCATCTGTCACCAGAAAAAGTTACAGAAATTTTATTATTTTTTTCTTGTGATGAGAACTTTCAAGATCTGCTTGCCTGCAGTTTTCAAATATGTACTAAATACCATTGACTGTAGTCACCTTACTTCACCCCACATCTCTATGACCTATTCATTTCACAGCTGGAAGTCTGTACCTCTCACCCCCTTTTACCCATTTCACCGTCCCCCCAAACCCCTCCCCGTTGGTAGCAACCATTCTGTTCTCCATATACATGAGCCTTTTTGTTTTGTTTGTTCATGTGTTCTGTTTTTTAGATTCCACATGTAAGTGAAATCAGAGCATTTGTCTTTCTCTGACTTACTTCACTTAGTATAATACGCTCTAAGTCCATTCATGCTGTCGCAAATGGCAAAATTTCATTCTCTTTTATGGCTGAGTAGTAGTCTATTATATATATACTAGAATTATTATTATATTATATGATATATAATATTATACATTTATATAGTCTCACATCTTTATTCATCTGTTGATGGACACTTAGGTTGTTTCCCTCTCTTGGTTATTGTAAATAATGCTTCAGTGTACATATGGGTACATATATGTTTTTAAATAGTGTTTTTATTTTGGGGGGATAAATACTGAGAAGTGGAATCCTAGGTCATATGGTAAATCTATTTTTAATTTTTTGAGGAACCTCCAGACTGTTTTTCCACAGTGACTGCACCAATTTACATGCCCACCCATAGTGCACAAGCGTTCCTTTTTCTCCACATCCTCACCAATAGTTATTTTTTATCGTTTTGATATTAGCCATTCTGATGGATGTAAAGTGAAATCTCATTGTGCCTTTGATTTGTATTCCCTGGATAATTCATGATGTTGAACATCTTTTCATGTGTCTGATGGTTATCTTCGGAAAAATGGCTATTCAGGTCCTCTGCCCATTTAAAAATATTTCTTTTTACATTTTTAAATTTATTTTTGAGAGAGAGAGGCAGAACACAAGTGGGGGAGGGGCAGAGAGAGAGGGAGACACAGAATCCGAAGCAGGCTCCAGGCTCTGAGCTGTCAGCACAGAGCCGGATGTGGGGCTCGAACCCAGGAACCATGAATTCATGACCTGAGCTGAAGTCAGTTGCTTAACCGACTGAGCCACCCAGGCACCCCATCTGCCCACTTTTTAAAATTAAGCTTATTTATTTTTTACAGAGAGCACACGTGGGCATAAGCGGGGGAGGGGCTGAGAGAGAGGGAGACAGAGAATCCCAAGCAGGCTCCTCGCTGTCAGTGCAGAGCCTGACTTAGGGCTCTGACTCACAGACCATGAGATCATGACCTGAGCCAAAACCAAGAGTCGGACACTTAACCAACTGACACCCCCATGCTGTCAGTCTTAAAGACCATGCCTCAAAGTTGTAGGAATAAGCTTCCCAACTGCACTGGCTGACAGCTGCAGAATAATCTTATTTTCCTTCGGGAAGTGTTCCTCTTCACCGATGGGTTTCGATAGTCCAGGCCTAGAGTCCACCCGATGAGCTCCAGGATGCTGGGCACATCTCTTCCCCCTCCCGGTTGCTCATCTGTGACCAGGAGCCTGGATGTCAAAGTCCCCTGTGCAGGGTCATTTGGGGGATTATTTTTAAAGCCAAGTGATAGGGAGAAGCAAAGAGAATGAAAAAACTCCTTCTTTCATGACCCCCTTTCCTCACATCAGAGACTGTCTCCAGGTGCTAATCCGGGTGTCGGTGCTGCATTCATTATGCCTTATGATTTTCTGTTTTCCAGATGCTTTGACATGTGGGGCCTTGCTGACCCAGGAGAGACTGTCTCCCAGGGTTAACCAGTTCCTCATAAAAGAGGCTCCTGGGAGCATGGTTTTCCTGTGCAAACCAACCACTCCCACATCCCAGCCCTTCGCTCTCTCAGGCTCTACCCTCTGGGCCACTGCCCCCCTTCCCTAATCACCGCGGGGCTGGGCACCAGACAAGTGGGGACAGCCCCTGCGCTCCTGCTGTTATTCAAACTAGCCAATCCCGAGCCTGCGTACCCCACCTTGCTCATTCCTTCCTGTGGAAACTGCCACAAAGACTTGCCCCTGTTATCTGTTGCTTCTCTGTGTCTCCTGACTGACCTGGCTGTCCCCCGTGTGGCCTCGTGTGGTGTGGCCTGCCCCCTCTTCTTGAGCACTGAGTAACAGACTCTTTTTCAGTGGCAGCTCTCTCCGGATCTGTTGGCCTCACCATACCCAAAGAGTGATAGAAACTGTATTTTAAAACACATATTGGGATCCTAGGGCTTTAGCATCCCCAATACGTGAGCAGGTATTTAAAAAAAAATCACTGGTCAAGGTGCACAAAGGTTGCTGCTTTGATCAACACTCACGAGGTGTTCCCCTGAGAAGTGGGACAGAAGCACTCCTTCAGTTTCAAAGCTGTGTCCTCACTTTTATTTTTCTTTTAAGTTATTTATTTATTTTGGCTTTTAAAGGTTATGTATTTATTTGCACGCACACATGTGGGGGAGGGGCACAGAGAAGGAGAGCCAGAATCCCAAGCAGTCTCTGCACCATCAGCGCAGAGCCTGATGTGAGACTTGAATTCATGAACTGTGACATCATGACCTGAGCTGAGATCAAGTCAGATGCTTAACCGAGTGCACCACCCAGGTGCCTCCACTTTCTCATTTTTAAAGCTCTCCTAATGTGCATGTACACTCCCAGGAAACCAAGGAGGCATTCCAAGGAGACTTATTTGGCATTTGTCCATTTCGCAGATATTTAGTGAGTGACTACTATATGCTAGGCACGGTTCTGGGCGCTGGTGGTGCGGCAGTGAATGAGATAAGACTGAATCTGTGCTCTCCTAGAGCTTTCGTTATTGTGAGATAAAGATGAGGGGGAAATAAATATCTAGTATTCTGCCATGTAGGAAAAGGTGACAACAAACCAGTCGGGATGTGGAGATACAGAGGGAAGCAGGTTAGAGGTGTGGGAGGCTAGTGTCGTAGACTGACCAAGGAGCACCCCTCTGAGGTGGGGACTTTTGGAAGCTGTTGGGGACTGAGCGTACACACAGGCGGAACAGTATTTCCTCAGGAAAGAGGAAGCAGCCCTGAGGTGGGAGCAGGGCACCACGTTGACAAAGCTCTGAGGCTTAAGAATGGGTCACTTCCCCCCCCCCCCCCCCCCCGCCAGAACCCTAACACAAATGCTGACTCGGGAGTGTGAAGTCTCAGCCCTTCCTATGGGCGTCCTCAGGGCCTTACCCACTGAGCTGGGCAGAGGGGGGTGGGAGGAGGGGCTTGTTCCTTGGGGCCAAGGATCCTGTCTGATTTCATTTTCCCTCCTCATACATCTTACAAATCTTATTAATGCTTCCAGCTAACAACCCAAATGCACAACAACACAGAGTGAAAAGTTCTCCTAATCCCAATGATAGCCACTCTTTGAGCGTGTTATTCCAGATTTTTCTATGCTGATATTAATTAGAAGGATTTTCTTTTTCAAAAGAGAATCCTGCTTTCATCTCCGTAGGGCCCCCCCCCCCCTGCCCCATGCCAGGTAGTGCCTTGGAGGCAGTTGGTGCCATGAGACGGGGGCAGAATAGAACTCCCTTGCTTCCTCACCTACTGTAATCTCTGTAGAATATCAACTCCCCCAGATTACTGAAGCCAGGGGCTTGCTGATGCTTGCTCTGTCACTCGCTCTGTCGGGAAGCATTTGGCAGGACTGTCCTCCGTGTTGCCCTGTAGCTATCTCTTGATTAATTTTAATTTGATCTGTGGGTCTGCTCATAACAACAGTGTAGAGGCTGCTTTTGAAAATGTGCTCCTTTGAGTGGCTGGAGGGACCCTGCTTGCACTCGTCTCGATAACGCAGTCAGTGGGGTATGTAGATCAGAGGTGCTTAGAGGAAGTGGTTTCAAATTGTTCATTTTTACAGGACAACTGTAATTGCTTCCTCTTCAGCTTAGAGAACTGTGCAAGGAAAATGCATTCGTAAAAGGACAAATCGTTACTCTTGAAGAGACTGTAAATGTCCATGAGATGGAAGCAAAAGCTAGCAGAGAAACCATCATGAGGCTGGTTTCAGAAGTAAACAGAGCGCAGAAAAAAGCTGCCTCCTGCACTGAAGAGAAAGACAAGCTGGGCCAGGTACAGTATGTGAAGTGTGCGTGTGCATCTGTGATGGTGTTTATGAAGCAGAAATTGAAAACCAGATGTGGGCGAGCACACTAGCATTACTGGCCACAGTTTCAAAGGGCTGCTGTCAGCAGACGGGCTGGGGGTGAGGGGGCAGCACGGGACTCAGTGACCTCAACGGGCCATTTGATGCACATTTTTGTCTAATTAGGAAAAAAAAGAAATACGACACATTTAAACGTAGAGTTTGTAGAGAATGTGCCCTACTTTAGTTAGACTCTAAGGATTTTAAAAATTCAAACATTCATTTTTTTTTTGAACAAATAGGTAATGCATCAACATTCTGAAGTTCAAAATTCTAAATGGACATAAGGGTGTATGGGGAAAGTCTTCCCTGCACCCACTGCCTCTGGCCACCCAGTTGTTCGCAGAGGCAACCCCTGTTAACAATTTTTTATATACTTTTCTAGAAATATTCTATATACACATATATACGTGTTCTTTTTATTTAGTTTTTTAAATTTATTTAATTTGAGAGAGACAGAGTGAGTGAGTAGGGGAGGGGAAGAGAGAGAGAGAGAATATCTGAAACAGGGAGCTGTTAGCGTAGACCCGGTCATGGGCTCGATCGCACGAACCTCCAGATCAGGACCTGAGCCAAAATCAAGAGTTGGACGCTCAACTGACTGGGCCACACAGGCACTCTCTTTTTATTTAATTTTAATACAAATGGAAGCATGCTCTACATTATATTTTTCTCTTTTTATTTTTAACACAAAATGGTAATATACCACACACTATTATAAACAAGGTTGCTATGAATAATCTTACATTGTCATGCATGAGAATGTATCAGTAAGACAAAACCCTAGAGGTATACTTGCGGGGTCAAGGGTTGTAGGTATTATCTAGAGAGAGACCGTTAAAAGGAAGCATCTCTTAATTCTGACCCTTTATTTACACAATGAATTGCTTGATCTCTTCAAATTACCTAAAACTTGTTTGAGCATGCAAATAAACACTATATGCTTTTTAACATTATGGAACCCTTCAATTATATTTTTATATTTTTGTGACAAAGAAACTGATCCTGGGATTAATAATAACGATGAGTTTTCACAAGTGAAAGTGAGCCAGTGCAATCAGTTAACAAAATGCATAGAAGACAAGTGATAAAGGAGATGTGGTTTAAAATTAGGTAATGACTGGATTGGATTCAGGTTAAATATTTTCGGCAAGGGTAGTTCAAAGGTGAAGGTGTATACTTCGCATCACAGGCAAGTAATGAATGCTAGGTCGTTCCTTGTTGCTGACACTGCTCTTTGTAGCATAAAGGTACGTTTTTTTCTTTTGCAGTTAAGTAAGCTGTCTCTGGGTAGATTAGCTCTGATAATTGGCAGGTTATTTCTGTTCCCCATTGACTTTGCCGAGTGGTGTTATCACCGTTGATTCTTGCCTGGATTAATTACCTCAGGGGTGGCAAAAAGGTAATATTCTAATGTTACCACTCCTTTTGCTTATTAGCTGGCATTCTTCTGTAGAGAAAAGCTTTTTATTCCTTTTCTTTTCAGTTCTGTGGACACATGGATTTCTACTTATTGTTATAGTCCGTGACTGTTTATTTTTATTTTTTTTTTGGTGCTCCAAATTCACTGAATTGGCCCAGCAGCAGCAGCCCCTTCAGGATGGTCTCTGTGACCTTGAACCTCATCCGTTTAGTCTTTGAACGTTTCCTTGCTTTTTCTGACAGAACACATGACATCTTAGGGCCTTTCAGACCACAGAACTACAATCAACCTATTCTTTAGGGAGCTTTGGTGCCTTTTACTGGAGGATGGTGCTGAAAGCCAAGAGTTAGGCTTTCGCTGTGCTCATTGCTGTTGGGATGTCATTTCTTTCAGTGGACAGAGCTAGAAGTACGTTTTAGTAATAAAGTAATACTGGTATTTTAAATTAAAAGTGATATTTAGAGTTTTTAAAATATCTTTTGTTTTATAGTAGTATGTTTTGAATCTTAATCGTAATATTTACTTATTTGCTGCTTTGTCTTTCAATATATAAAAAATTATTTCAGAATTACGCTTTTAATCTCTTACCTACCAGTAAGACTTCTGAGTGAAGTTTAAGTCTCTTGGGTTTCTTACTTTATTTATTTATTTATTTATTTATTTAACTTTAGAGAGAGGGAGAGGAGGGAGAGCATTTGAGTGGGAGTGGGGGAGGAGTGGAGGGGGGACAGAGAGAAAGAGACATTTTTTTTTAATGTTTATTTTTGAGAGAGAGAGAGAGAGAGACAGACAGACAGAACGTGAGCGGGGAAGGGGGCAGAGAGAGAGGGAGACACAGGATCCAAAGCAGGCTCCAGACTCTGAGCTGTCAGCACTGTCTGATGTGGGGCTTGAACCCACAAACTGTGAGATCATGACCTGAGCCAAAGTTGGCGCTTAACCAACTAAACCACCCAGGTGTGCCTAGAGAGCGAGAGAGAGAGGGAGGAAGGGAGAGAGAGAGAGAGAGAGAGAGAGAGAGAGAGAGAGAGAGAGAGAGAGAATCTTAAGCAGGCTGCATGCTCAGTACAGAGCCTGACACAAGGCTCGATCCCACAACCTTGGGATGATGCTCTGAGCCAAAATCAAGAGTTGGGCGCTCAACTGACTGAGCCACCCAGGCACCCACCACCCCCCCTTTTTTTTTTTACAGTTTTTTTACTGTAATACTATCAGCAATATAGTATAATAGTCATAATAGTCACTGTTTATACATCACTTACCATTAGCATAGCTGTGCTAAGTGCTCAAAGAAGTTATGTACTTTGCTCAAGTTCACATAGCTATTAAGTAGCAAAGCTGGGATTTGGGTCATTAAATTATTATGCTGTTAACAATAATCCCTTTACATGTATATTCACAGCTATATCCTGCATACCAGTCTGATGCTAAAACTTATTTGTCAGTGGAACTACAACAATTTGTAGTTATGCAGATTTCCTCAGTGAATGAATAACTTCAATCACAAATAGTAATTGTTAAGTTATCAAGCCTTGAAAATTAGGAAGAATTTAATATTTATTTATGAAAATGCACACCTGAAGATTAGCAGTAGGAAATGAAAATGTGTTATAAGAACACATCAGAAAAACAGAACTTATTCCTTTTCTTATGTGTATCTTAACTTGTAAATGATGCAATGTTGTTCAGGCTTGGAAACACATTCATTTTGGGATGAAGTTCCTGCCAAAATAATAAAAATTGTAAAAAAAATACGGGCAGTAAAAAAACTTGAGGTCTTTAATAAAGTGCTCATTCATAGGATTATGACTCCAAAGATTTACTGCTGAAAAATACTGACTAGTGGTTTTGCTGACACATTAATGGCCTCAGGAAGAATCTTCATAATGCTTTCTAAAGCTCTGTTTTTGAGGTAGGAAACTTACTTTATTAGCGAAGCCCAGAATGACTGCAGAAGGAGTGGTTTCCACCGGCTGTGGTGCTGTTTTTACCAAACTCAATTTTTCTGACTTTCTTAATTACTCTATTTAGGTTACTTTATAAAAAAATTTCCCAAATAAAAGTCCAGGTGATTTATTACATATGTGGAAATTATATTCTTTAAAAATCTTTAGTAGTTAGTATTGAAGTATGTTTTAACAACTGTCAAAGATTGGCACCTTTTCTTTTGGTAATTTTGAAATAATTCAGTGTTGAAAGACATAGGCACTTTACCTACACAAGCTACACGTACGTTTCCCATAGACTGTACAAGTTCATCTCAGTGGATCAGAAATTAAATTTACACATGGGATTTCAGACAGCGCCTTTTTCTTCACACTGTTCACATTTTGTTTTAATTCTGGTAGCTAGAAGTGAAGCTAAGAAAGAATATTGGTTTTGGAATCAGGCAGGTCTGGTTTGGAAGGATGTCCCCCTCTGCTTCTCTGGTGTGTTACCCTAAAGCAGTAAATGTAAGAGAGAACAGCATGAGACAGTAAACAGGGAGTGGAGTGGTTATGAGGCTAGGCTCTCAGGTTTTTATCCAGGCTCCAGAATCATTTGACTGTGTGATCTGAGGCATACAACCTTACCTCCTTGAACCTCAGTTTTTTTGTCTGTAAAATAGAAAAATAATTTAAGGACCTATCTCTTACAATTAGTTTTAGCATTGAATGATATACATGAAGTACTCAGGACATGCCCATCACCTGAAGATGCTCAGTGTTTTTGTTTCCTTTTCCAGTTATTTACTTTTACTTAGGGATCCAAAGAAACGTAACATTATTTTAAGAGTATAGGCATATGGAAATAAGTTTCTGGAGGTAAGGACTTACTAGGTAGGATAAATTACTAAAGAAATTGAAGATCTCTTCACAATCCTAGAATTATGATGTTGGAAGTGACCCGGAGGTCTTTTAGAATCTAGATCATGTAACTCTCTGTGTGAAATCAGAATCATCTTTAAAATGTCAGTGTCTGGGGGCGCCTGGGTGGCTCAGTCGGTTGAGCATCCGACTTCGGCTCAGGTCATGATCTCACAGTTCGTGAGTTGGAGCCCTGCATCGGGCTCTGTGCTGACAGCTCAGAGCCTGGAGCCTGCTTCAGATTCTGTGTCTCCCTCTCTCTCTGCCCCACCCCCACTCATGCTCTGTCTCCCTCTGTCTTTTTTTTTTTTTTTTTAATTTTTAAAATGTTTTTTTATTTATTTTTGAGACAGAGAGAGACAGAGCATGAACAGGGGAGGGGCAGAGAGAGAGGGAGACACAGAATCCGAAGCAGGCTCCAGGCTCTGAGCCGTCAGCACAGAGCCTGACGCGGGGCTCGAACTCATGGACCGTGAGATCATGTCCTGAGCCGAAGTCGGACGCTCAACCGACTGAGCCACCCAGGCGCCCCATCTGTCTCCCTCTGTCTTAAAAATAAATAAAACATTAAAAAAAATTAAAATGTCAGTGTGTAGCTAGTTTCCAGGCTCCCCTTGAACTCCTCCAGAGACAAGGAACTCACTACTGAACAAGGAGGTCCATATTCTCTGTATAGTTCAGTTGTTTCACAGTTCTTCATTGTAGCAAGTCAGGGTCAGAATCCCCATAATTCACATCCTATTCTGGTTCTCTCTTAATGAAACTTCATAGAATAAACTGAAATCTCTTTCTTATGGCTAACTTTCAAGCTTTTAAAGACATTTGTTATGGATTTCTAAGTCTTTTCTTTTGGCTAAACAGCCTGTATCTTTCAAACTTTGAATCTTATTTCTTATCATCTGTTAGTTTGGGAGAGCTCTAGCCTCTGAGTGAGGAATTAAAAAGAAAATAAGCACTAAAATAATATCTGCTCAGATTATAAAAAGTAAACCATTCCTAAGACTCTGAAGTAAAATTTAAAACCCTCTCTCCTTCCACTTCTAGCCTCAATGGGGCATTCCTGCTTTATTTATTTTTTAAAATTTTTATTTATTTTTAATTTTTATTTAAAATTTTTTAAATTTACATCCAAGTTAGTTAGCATATAGTGCAACAATGATTTCAGGAGTAGATTCCTTGAGGGCCATTCCTATTTTAGCTTCTGATAGTTACTATTGAGACTTAAAAGGGATACATTTCTGTTTCTGATTCACCAACGTGAGATAGTATTTTTAGACTTTCTGCTAGAGTGTAGAAGGAATGCAATGTCTCCTGCTTTTTTACTCCCCTCTCTTCCCAGTTTTATTTTATTATTGTATTTACGTTGTCAAGGTTTGTAATACTTATGTTGTGTTCTGTAACTATAATTAAGTCTTCCAAAGTCTTCTAAAACTTTGGCTTTAGATTCAGTCTATGCATTTAAAATAAATTAAAACAGCACTTAAAATAACATGAGTACATAAATATTTTTATTATGGGTCTAATCCCACCATGGGATGCTGAATCCGTTCCATTTTGACAATGTCCCTCTTAAAATTTCCAGCTGGGAACTGTCCATGGTCCTCCAGGTACAATCTGACCATTACAGGGCACAGTGTTTGCAGTACTGTGGTGAAGCCCAGGAACACGCCGGCCTCACGAGCAGCTAAATTCATTGTCAACTTGTATTGAGTTTGTCAATAATGAGAATTTCAAACTTAAGTTGAATTCTTATTATTTTCCAGGTTTGAAGACGCCACTGGGACAGCCTAGGGTGTGTGTGTGTGTGTGTGTGTGTGTGTGTGTGTGTGTGTGTTTCTATCACTATTGACTTGGCACTTTACATGGACCAGCATTTCCCGGGTGTTTTCATAGTTGTCAGTGTTCTGTCATATCTTCCTTATGTTTATGCCCCCCAGCTACAGGTCCCTTCTCCAGAGATGAGCAAAATGGGCACTTGCTTGTGCTTGTTTCTAGAGAGGTGTCCTGTTTATGTAGGTACAAATGGCACTAGACACTTGATTAGGCACCTTACTTTTTTCACTAACTGTACCTTGGAGAGTCTTCCGTATCAGTACATAAAAAGTTTACTCAATTCTTTTTAAGACTACATCGTGTTCTATGGTACAGGTGTCTCATATTGGTTTAACCCATCACATATCAGTGAGTATTTGTGTAGTACCTAATCTTTTGCTGTATTGTAATGGAATAACTTTGCACGTACATCATTTTCCATATTTAGTAGTCTATCCTACAGATCTAATCTTGACACTAGACTTGTAGGGCCACAGGGCCTACATATATTCTATTTTGTTAGATTAAAAAATTTTTTTTAATGTTTATTTTTGAGAGAGAGAGAGAGAGAGAGAGCGAGCGAGTGGGGGAGGAGCAGAGAGAGAGGGAGACACAGAATCCAAAGCAGGGTCAGGCTCTGAGCTGTCAGCACAGAGCCTGACGCAGGGCTTGAACCCACGAACCATGAGATCATGACCTGAGCCAAAGTCGGATGCTCAACTGACTGAGCCACCCAGGCACCCCTATTTTGTTAGATATTTATATCAGAATTACACCTATTCACACTTCTACCAATAATGAATAAGAACACCTTTTTGGGAGAATTTCTGAGCTTTTTTGTTAAATTTAACTACAGTAGGTAGATGTAATCCACTGGTTTTTAATTTTGCAAAATTTGTCTGGGGTTGGATGAATTAAACTCAAGCCAGAGTTGATAATTAGTCATATATTTTTGAGAAGAAATTTGATCTTGTGCATATGCAAATCCATATAGTAGGCAGCAAGATTAAAACAGGAGACAATTGTATTTTAAAAACAAACCTTTGGGGGCACCTGGGTGGCTCACTCAGTTGAGCATCTGATTCTTGGTTTCTGCTCAGGTCATCATCCCAGGATTGTGGGATTGAGCCCTGCATCGGGCTCTGCACTGAGCATGGAGTCTGCTTGAGATTCTCTCTCTTTCCCTCTGTCCCTTTCCCTTCTCTCTCTCTCTCTACAATAAAAATAAACAAATGCAGACCTTTGAACGACTTTATTGTTTAATGCATTTAATTGGGAGTTGATACAGACATGCATTTAATTGGGAAGCTAACTCAAACACCTTCATCATATTATTTACAATTGTTTTTGCTAAAAGTAATTGTGGAGGGGTCATTATTCATTTCTTGCATTAATAGGACTAAAGCTCAATTAAAAATTAAAAAAAAAGAGAGATCCCCTCACTGTCTCTGTAAGGCCTGTCCTCGTCTGCAAATGTGATTTTCTCTGTGGAGGTCAGCCCTGATTTTGCTTAGAGAGAGCGCTTGTTTCTTGCTCTGCGTGTCAGTGTAGTCTGACAGCAGTCCCCGGGTCCTGGCCGGTGATACCGATGTCACACTACACAAGTGTATCCTTGAGGTAGCCATGCAACCACACTCCAGTTCTCTCTCTGCTAGCTCTACAGGTAATTGCATTTGCAGCCTGAGGACATCTGTTCCCAGTAGATCAGCCCAGTGCTCCGAAATCCTCAAGCGCTTAATCAGAGCGCCGAGGGAGCGGCCATCCCCAAGGCCCTGTCACTGGCTCCCAAGGCCTGCGCTTCATGTGAGAAACGGCATATAGTTCGCTGGGCTGAAACGTGTCCAGAAGAGAAATCCAGCCTGCTGACATGTGCTCCTGTATTTTATGATCACAAATGAATTTTCTGACTTTTACCAGACGTGAAGTTTCATGTGTTGGGTTTGTTAGGGACTGGCTCTTGTCTTGAGGGCAGGGAGACAATAATCTGATATCGGGGTGGAAAAAAGTTCCTCATAGCTGGAATATTTTAACTGCTTATTGGTTTCTTGGTGAAAGCTGCCGGTTGGTTAGTCTACTCCACACCGACAGTATGTCTATAGTACTCAAGCGTCTGATATATTTTTTTGTGTATTTTGAGAACTTTTTGTACTTAGTTAAAAATATCACTCACTCTCTCGGTCATGGAAATTCCCCTTTTGCGTTAGGGGTTTTCTTTTAATATAAAAGTCAACATATAACATTCTAGAGGTTTGTTTTTTTTTTTTTTAGAGCTCTGTGTCACTGAATTTGGGACTTCAGTTTTCTAACCACATGCTAGATTGTAGTTTTTAAGTAAAACATGTAGTTTCTAATTTATTATCACCAGAGCTGATACTGGTTATCCAAATGGAGCAGCTATTGTATTACTATCTGAGAAAGAAACCTGTAAAGTCTTAAAATATTGTTTTTGTGATAAAGTGCCCTTGACTCTACTTTAAGGGCTGTAATTTAATTAGCAGTAGTGAAGCTTCTCCTTACGGAAGACTAGAATCGAAAGGGAGCCGGGAAACGAAGCTGTTGCCAGGACCTTGAGAAGCAAAGTGTCTCACAAAATAGGTTCCATAATCCATAATTAGTTTAGCCATTACATCTCTGAAAAGGGAAGCCTTCTCTAACTACCTATCCACTCAATGACTTTTATTTCAAATTGTTGCTGGAGACTTCCTTGATTAAAAAATCAGAAGGAAAAAAAAAGTAAGATAGGCTCTTTTTTACAAGACCGGTGCTCTAACCCCTGAGCTGTGGAGCCAACCACAATATATTCTCTTTTTTATAAAAAGTAAAGAAGTAACATCTTTCCTGTCTTCAAGCTGTTGGTGGAGATAAATTCTTTTTAAAAGTCCAGTTCTGATGCAAGATGGATGAGTGCATTTTAACTAGTAGCCTGAAATGTTGCTGGCCTGTTTAGATGTGGAATCTGTTATTCAAAGATACTGTTCACTTTTCGTTGTTTTTGACTCTAAGATAGTATTAAAAACTTGGTTTTTTTTAATGTTTATTTTTGAAAGAGAGAGAGAGTGGGGGAGGGGCAGAGAGAGAGAGGGAGACACAGAATCCAAAGCAGGCTCCAGGCTCTGAGCTGTCAGCACAGAGCCCGACATGGGGCTTGAACTCACGGACCGCGAGATCATGACCTGAGCCGAAGTCGGACACTCAACTGACTGAGGCACCCAGGCGCCCCAGAAAGAGAGAATCTTAACCAGGCTCCATGCTCAGCATGGGGCCCAATGCAGGGCTCGATCCGCCTACCCTGGGACCATGACCTGAGCCAAAATCAAGAGTTGGATGCTCAACTGACTGAGCCACTCAGGCGCCCCATTTTTTAAAAATGACTTTAAACTTGTCCTTTTTTTATGCCTCTTTGCACCATTCTGGATTATAGTAAATAGAAGTAGGTACACAAGTAGCCTCCCTTATGCCCTTCCTTTATTTTTGTGAACCTAACAATACACATTATATTCTTTAAAATTACTGTTCTCGGGGTACCTGGGTGGCTCAGTCGGTTAAGCATCTGTCTTCAGCTCAGGTCATGATCTCACGGCTTGTGGGTTCTAGCCCTGCATTGGGCTGTGTGCTGACAGCTCAGAGCCTGGAGCCTGCTTTGGATTCTGTGTCTCCCTCTCTCTCTGCCCCTCCCCTGCTCACACTCTGTCTCTGTCTCTGAAAAATAAATAAACATTAAAAAAAATTTTTTTTTAATTATTGTTCTCAGTATCGTACTTTATTTCCCTCTACTTTTATTTCTCCCACCTGCCAAATAGATATTTCTGTCTCTTTTCTTCAGGTTCTATCAGTTTTATGAGACAAGAAGATACACAGTAAATGAATATTGAAAGCAAGATCTGATTCTCCTTTATGCAATGATGTTTTTATGAAAATGCTACTGTATTATTTAAAAGAGTATTAAGGAATCATCTTTATTCAAACAATTTTAGAGTGTAGGTAGGACTCTGAGGGTTTACTGTTTATTCAAAATCAATTTCCATGTATATCAAACTTTACAGCAGATAATTCTGTAAACATTTTCTGACTATGGATTGCCTCTACCAGATGTTAGCCAACAACTTGTTTTTGTTAAGTCTTCCAGAGGTTCACACACAAAAGGCTTATATGCCAGTTTCCTTCTTTTCCTGGCCCTGGTTTTTTATCCCTTCTCTTTTTTAGACACCTAATTTTACCTGACAGAGCCCTTAAAATTTAATTTTTTTAATTAAACAATTTTTAATGTTGGGGTACCTGGGTGGCTCAGTTGGTTAAGTGTCTGACTTCGGTTCATGTCATGATCTTGCAGTTCACAAGTTCAAGCCCTGCGTCGGGTTCTGTGCTGACAGCTCAGAGCCTGGAGCCTGCTTTGGATTCTGTATCTCCCTCTCTCTCTCTCCCCCCTTCCTCCACTTGCTCTCTGTCCCTGTCTATCTCTCTCTCTCTCTCTCTCAAAAAAAAAAACATTAAAAAATAATTAAAAAAATTTTAATGTTAAGTCTTTAAAATTTACAATTTTTATGACGAGATGGTGGGGAATTTACAGTTAAACAGGGAATGTCGTGATTTAATCCTAACTCCGTGAAGTCAGTAAGCAAGGTAAACGGAAAGCAAATGCTCGTGTCCCTCAGTGGCTGCTAAGGTACCTGTCTTCACTTTCTGTACTTGTTTCAGGACCTGCTCAGTGCTGTAGAGACAAAGGAGGCTCTTGAAAGGGAAGTCAAGCTCTTCCAAGAAAGGCTGCTTGCTGGCCAGCGGGTCTGGGATGCCTCGAAGCAGGAACTGAGCCTCTTGAAGAAAAGCTCTTGCGAGTTGCAGAAGAGCTTGGAGGCCAGCCGGGATGCGATGGCAGCCTCGAGAAACCAGCACTCCTCGTTTAGGGAGAAAGTCGCAGCGCTGCTCGGGGGCAACTGGGGCACGGTTGTGCCCATGGAACATGCTATTTTGGAAAGGATCCGAGAAATGACCAGCCAGGGAGAGAGCAGGAAAAGTGTGAGTGGTGACTTCTGAGATTCTTAAGGACAGTAGTTTGCTGAGTTAGTGAAAGTATCATTTAAGTGTGGTTTTTATTACTTTCAGCTGTATGTCATGCTTAGGGAGCCTGGGGAGTCACTCAAATGACAGCTAATGACAATGGGGGTTCTGGAGTCAGACCTGACTGTACTGAATCCTGTCTCTACTGCAATACTCGCTCACTCCAGGTGTGCCATGGGCAAGCTCCTGAGAACCTGTCTTTGAGATTCTGTGTTCTCACCTGCTGGACGGGGAGGGCTGAGGGGCCACACCCCTTATCTGAACCCCTTGGGGTCCAATGTGTTTTTGAATTGAGAATTTTTCAGGGTTTAGAAAGGTGAAATAGTACAGGGAACGGTAATGGAGGGAGCTCTCTTTTACACATCCCTCCTCAGCGGGGTCTGAGGCGGCACCCCAGAGTGAACCACATTCATCATTCTGCAGCAGAAGCTGTGACAAATCCATCACACAGAACACACCAGGACTGTGAAGAGCTTTGTGTCACTTCGGGTCAGGGTTTTCTGCCAGCTCCGGTCAGGTCAAGCTTTATCAGCAAGTGAGTTATGAAAAAAGCTGTCTGTTTCCAGATAGTTTCGGATTTTGGAATTGCACGTAAGGGTTATCGGGCCTGTAAGAGTATCTGCCCCATAAGGTTATTGCTTGTTGCAAGCAATAAATGAAAAAGAAGATTGTTCTGAAGTCCTTAATGCAGTGCCGGGCACACAATGATGATAAATATTAACTATCGCTACCCTTGATTCTCCTCATCTCCCTCCTTCTCTTCATAACGCATTGGTGCCTGGAACAGTCTGTTAGGGAACCTGTTGAACAAACGGAGATAGATGTTTGGATTCATATATATGACTGGAGCTTGTTTAATATTGCTATCTTGTTTATACTATTAATAATTCTCCTTGGGGCACCCGGGTGGCTCAGTCGGTTAGGCGACTTGACTCTTGATTTCATCTCAGGTCACAATCTCATGGTTCATGAGATGGAGCCCTGCGTCCTGCTCTGTGCAGCACGGAGCCTGCTTGGGATTCTCTCTCCCTCCCCACCCGCTCGCGCTCTCTCTCAAAATAAATAAAAAAACTTAAAAAAAAAATTCTCCTTTACTGTCTAGCTTTGCTTAGCAGAGTCAACTTCAGCCTGACTAAATTACCATCAAATGCAAATTATTGAAGCCCTAAGTAATGAGGTTTTAAAGTAAATAATATCCAAATTCTAGGTGTAACTCCATTGTGATCTACCTCTGTGAGTTCATGTTGGTTCAAAGGAGAAATTGCATTTTTCCCTTTTTTGATGTTTCTAAAATACTCAGAGCCATCACTAACTCAGAGTTCAGGGTGGCATTTGAAAATTTCCTTTAATGATAAAACATTTTCAATCCCCTTTAAAAAAATTCTCCAAAATTCATGTGTGCTCTTAGGAGCAAGTCAGGTGACCCCTTTGTCCAGGTGTAGGGTTCTCTTTGTGGATATAAAATGTGCAGGTCTCTGAGGGTAACTCAGTTTTTCTTGTGATTGGTCCTGGATTGCAGAAGAACATTACTTCCAGGACTGAGAACAATTTCATTAAGTTATTTACCTTGTCTAGTAAGAGATGCACTTCAGTAGCTAATGGTCCTTAAGCATTTCATTTTATTGCTTCCCTCTTCTGGTTTTCCAAATGTTTTCCTGAAACTATTTTAATTCAGCATGTGAAGCATGGCATAAAATTGTCAGCGTGATGTATATGTTTATTTTCTGAAGCAAAATGATGTAAATTGGTTAAGCTGGCTATGCCTTCCCCTACTCCCCATAAAAATCAGAATGATTCAGAGTCTTTTTAGTGCCTTTGTCTGCCTTTTCTACCCTGTAATTTTTTTCAATAGCTGTTCTCACTATTTAAAAGCCCGAAATCAAGCGTATAGCTGGCATCTTGTGTGACTCATCTTCAAGTAAAATCAGGAGAAAATGGATTTCATATGTTGTCTTAGAAATGTTTCTAAAGAATGGGAGCTTTACAGATTGATGAATCTGTTTGTTGAGGGGGCCATACACCCCTGCCAGCTGCCGTGGTTAAACACACACTCAACAGTTGCATAACACCCATGCGAAGGCCCAGTGGTGGGTTCAGGCCGGGCCTGGCAAATTTTGCCGCTTCATGTAGACTCCTACTTTGTGAACCTTGCCTTTCTTATTTTCCCTGTTGCTGTTCATTTTTACTCTCCTATATTTGCAGTTCTCAGTAGAATTCAGGACACCACCCACACGCTTTCAGTAAGCCACTTCTACTTGTTCCTGGCTTTTCTGCTTATAGCCAAGTCAAATTCTCTTTTTAAAAGCTTTACTGTTTCTTGGGGTAGTGTTTCTCAGTTTGGCACTATTGACGTTTCAGGCTGGATAATCCTTTGTCATGGGGCTGCTTTGTATGTACATTGTAGGGTATTTAACAGCATCTCTGGCTTCTACCCAGTAGGTACCAATGCCACTATTTTCCCTCTCAATTTGTGACAACCAGTGATGTCTCCAGGCAAATGTCCCTGGAGGATGAAATCACCCCCGGTTGGAAACCAGTCTCTTAAAGGAATGTCCTGCTGTTGGGTTCCTAGGAATTCTAAATGAGTGTTTCGATGATGTTTAGCCTTGAAATTTCAGTACACTTGTAACAGGTGTTTTTGAAATAATGATGTCTTGCACAATGACAGAAAGTTGCGACATTTTCAGATTTTAGTGTAGGTTTTTGAGGCAAACATTTTTTTTTCCTTACTTAAAATTTTTTTTTAACATTTATTCATTTTTGAGAGTGAGAAAGATAGACCATGAGTGGGGCAGGGGCAGAGAGAGAGGGAGACACAGAATCCGAAGCGGTCTCCAGGCTTTGAGCTGTCAGCACAGGGCCCAACGTGGGGCTCGAACTCATGGACTGCAAGATCATGACCTGAGCTGAAGTCGGATGCTTAACCTACTGAGCCACCCAGGCACCCCTTCCTTACTTTTAGATGTTTCCTAACCAGCTCATCATCTGGATGAGAAGTGATTATGTACAGAGAGGACAGGACCATGATTGATCTCTATGTCATTTCCTAAATTGAAGACAATTCATACAAGCTTACAAACGATTATCTAGACAGCTCTTTTGTTCTTCTTTAGGCACACATAAGGGTTTATTTTGTCCACTGGAGTGTTTCTTGGTCCAGTGGCTCCAGGTGGGCTGTGGGGACCCAGCCTGAGGCCCTAAAGGACCTGAGACATGCTTTACAACCCCCTGCTCCCTCATCTGATCTGATCATTCTGGTTTGTTCCTAATTCTCCCAATACACAAAACCAAACATTTACCCAGAATCTTCGGCAGACTTCCACTGTCATTTCATTGCCCCAAATTATGTTACGTGGTCACGCCTAGCTATGGGGGCACCTGGGAGAGTGAAAAGATAGAGATTTTGGCTCTCCTGGCATCTACAGTGTCGTAATTTCCTAGGATGGCCATAACAAAGTGCCTCTAACCTGGTGGCTTAAACAATAGAAGTGTGTTTGTATTGTCTCCCAGTTCTGGAGGCTGTAAATCTAAAATTGTGATGTCGGCTAGGTTGGCTTCTTCTGAGGCTATAAGGGAGAATCTGTTCCAGGACTCTTGCCTGGCTTCTGGTAGTCTCAGGTGGTCCTTGGCTTATGAATGGCATTCTCTCTACATCTTCACATTATTTTCCTTCTATTTGTATGTGTCTCCGTGTCCACATTTTCCCTTTTTTGTAAGCACACTAGCCATATTGCATTAGGGCCCAGCTCTGTAAAGACTGTATTTCCAAATAAGGTCACATTCTGAGGTACTGGGGGACTTGAACATACCTCTTTTATGGAGAACCCAATTTAACCTGTAACAAAAGTCGACATGGGGCACCTGGGTGGCTCAGTCAGTTGAGAGAGCCCGACCCTTGGTTTCAGCTCAGGTCATGATCCCAGGGTTGTGGGAATGACCCTTGTGTCAGTTGGGCTCTGTGCTGAGTGTGGAGCCTGCTTGGGGTTCTCTCTCCCTCCCCTTCTCTCTCTCTCTCTCTCTCTCTCTCTCTCTCTCTCTCTCTGTCCCTTAGTCCCTCTCCACCCCCTAAAAAAAAGCATACACACCGATAATAAGGAAAGAGAATTTGATTGATGTTTTATTCCTGGTCCCTGACAACATATTTTATATACTTCCTGAGTGAAAATTACAGCTTGACTAATGAGAAAAGAGCTGTATGTCCAAAAGACACTGGTCCTTAAGTGACCCAAGTGGTTCTTTCTTCAGTTTAGAACTCTTGTGCTTTCTTTGGTTTAATCTTAGGGCAAAAGTGTCTCTCTGGTGAAATCAACAACTACTTGTCCTTGGGAAGTGACTGAAATTTTTTAGGGCATTATGACTTCACTTCCCAACACCAGGCTCCTTGTTTTTGAAGGATGATTTACTTCAGTGCCTTTTTGTTTTTGTTTTTTTTTTTAAAATGAGGTATGTTTTCTTCATTATAATCCCTCTCCCTTTCCCTCGATTCCCTACATCTCTCGTGTTGAAATCCCTGGCACATTTTGTCCCACGGAATATTAGGGATATGTTAACAGATGATACTAAGAAAAAGAGGAAAAAGAAAAAAGAAAAGCTTATTGACTCTTCAGAGTTCTCGGTGTGAAAACACAACACAACTTCACAGTTTTGGTGAGACACATATGTTCACCCAGGCGCTGGCATTTGATGTTCCCGAGAACCGAGTCAGATTAGAGTGTTAATTTATTTGACTACATTTATGTAAATATCTCTCTGAAAACTATTGGTCGTACATGTACTGAGACCCAAAAGAAGCTTATGAAGCTAAGTTCTGGGACACGTAGACTATGGAGGGGTTCCCAGCTGCTTGCTCCTTCCTGGACACCGGAATCTTGAGTTTGCAGCTTCTTTACAGTTCAGCCGTCTACGTACCAGTGATTTGAAAAGTCATACTCTGCTGACCCTTCAAGCTTCGTGGAGCACTCTTGAGTCCACGCCGGGTGAGGATGCAGGAGGAACCTTGTCACCTTTGATATACCACATTGCGCCTTATTTGTCCTTCCCAGAAAGGTTTTTAGTTAAAAAACAGGCTCTGTGGGCTGCAGATGGTTTGAGAAACACGATCTAGGACAATTTCTGAAGGGCCCCTCTAACGCTTTATGACAGAAGCATGGGAGTGACTGAACCAACATACTGGAGTAGGAATAGTGATGGTAAAAATGGATGCAGTGCATTGAACTTCAGTCGGGTGTGAAATACTGTGCTGCTCAAATTATCTAAATTATCATCTCATCGTCAGAGCAAAGACACTAAGTTTCAGACAGGTTGATTACCTGCTTCAGTTAACATGCTGCTAAGTAGTAGAGTGGGAACTTGAGATGGGGACTGTGTGACTCCAGAGACCCCGTGCCACAGTCTGGTCTCCATCAGGACATCCTCTTCTTTCTTCAGGGTCATTATCACTACCTTACTCACACTTTCAGCCATTGCCTGAGGTGTCATCCTCAAAATGGGAGGCTTTTTTTTTTTTTTTTTTTAATGTAACTGGGCTATTTGCACATTAGTGCATTTCAGCTTTTTTTTTTTTTTAAGTAATCTCTACACCCGGGGCGCCTGGGTGGCTCAGTCGGTTAAGCGGCCGACTTCGGCTCAGGTCATGATCTCACTGCTCGTGAATTCAAGCCCGCATCGGGCTCTGTGCTGACAGCTCAGAGCCTGGAGCCTGCTTCAGATTCTGTGTCTCCCTCTCTGTCTGCCCCTCCCCTGTTACACTCAGTGTCTCTCTTTCTCTCCCAAAAATAAACATTAAAAAAAAAGGTCATCTCTACACCCAATGTGGGGCTGGAACGCACAACCCTGAGATCAAGAGTTGCATGCTCCCCCGACTGAGCCAGCCATGCACCCCCAAAATGGGAGTCTTTCCTGATCAATTTCTCTGGCAGGCTTTGCTTTCCTCTGGGACCTTCTTCAGTGTACTGACTGTGGCTAAGTGATTACCCAGTTCTCCATCTCTCCAGCTGAGGATTTCTGTGTCTCTTTTTTCTTTGGTTTCATTCTCTTTGTTAGGTTAACTATGGGGTAAGAGAAGTGTTGAAGGACTTCCAGGTAGAAAGACTCACTTCCTACTTGGAGTCGAATGTGAAACACATTTCCTACTGCGCAGAATCATGTGCTCTGCCTTGTATAATATAATATCATTAAACAGCCCTCCTCCCCCCGGGCAGTATCTTGGGGGTGTTGTTTGATGGCTGTTGTTTTGTAGGTGACTTTGTATATTATACCAAGACAGGCGTAGCTTTCTTTTACATTGAGATCACATCTCTTGTTAGTAAGTGCCAATGGTAGGAAGTACAAAATGAGGAGTTCTCAGAGGCTCATATTCTGTAATTAAAATTGAAATTTCCTTGGAGAACACAATTCCTTGGATGTGGTGCTAAGCAGCTTGCCATCAAATATTTGATTTCAAGCACCCACAGAAGTATAGAATTAATTGAATTACAGGCCTGGGACCTGGAGAGCCACAGAAGCACATGATATGAGTATTTGGAGATGAAGTAGTCTAACCTTCCTGACTGTAGCCACAGTAAGATGCTTAAAATACGAGATAAACACAAAGACATAAAATTGCAAATATAGTATCTCACCTGTATTTTAACAGGGCATAAAAATAAATTATTTGAAAATATTAATAGTTGTTAACCTCTGAGTGGTTTTTTTTTCCTTAAACTTTTTCTTTTGTCCTTAATGAATCTTTATTTATTTAAAAAATTTTTTTAATGTTTATTTTTGACAGAGAGAGAGAGAGAGAGCATGAGCAGGGGAGGGGCAGAGAGAGAGGGAGACACAGAGTCTGAAGCAGGCTCCAGGCTCTGAGCTGTCAGCACAGAGCCTGACGCGGGGCTGGAACTCACAGACTGCGAGCGAGATCATGACCCGAGCTGAAGTCAGACGCTCGATTGACTGAGCCACCCAGGCACCCCTTTAATGAATCTTTTATAATGAGTATATATTACTTTGTAATTTTGGGGACCAGGAAAAATTCTTCCTTTCACTGAAGTGGAATTATTTCTCTGATTTGGACCTGTTGGTCCTTAACTTAAGCTCTGAGGCAACTCAGAGCAAACCCTAGTGTTCTTCCAGATAATAGCTTTACAAAATATTTGAAGATGGCTGGAGTGTTTTCTTGCTTTTTAAAATGGTTACTGATAGGTAAGCAGAATTTTTTTTTTAAACAGAAACTATAAACCTGAAACCATCAAGATATTTCAGTTTCTGTAAGAATGGTACTGAGTAATATGTAAATGTCTACTTTTTTCTTTTTTCTCTTCTGAAACTAACCATCAAAACAAAACATATTTTTCACCCCAAACTTGGTGTCTTTATTAAATTCAATGTTTCCTGAAGACTGGATCAGGTAGATTCAGTTTGAGTCTTCTCGACATGTACCCGAGGTCTTTGGTAAACTTACGTTCTTATTTATAGGAACGTCAGGACAAAGAGAGAAACTCCAGGGAAGGATGGGAGCATTGGAAAAGTTAGGAGTGTGTGAAGAGAATGGGGGCCTTTAATGGAGAAACTGTGATTTCGTTTTGTGGGAGAGGAGGTAGCAATCAGATTGTCCCACCTTCTTGCATGTAGAATTGCTGTGTTGAGTTTGACCTTCCAAATGCTATAATGATAATATCACTGTATGAGTACACAGCACAGAAGCAGCACCACTGAACTTTGGTGCCTGAGTAACCGATACTCAATGGAAAATTGAAAAAAAGCTTGAAAAAATATCTTTATGCACTTGAATTCTGGATAAATTTACTATAAAGTTAACTCACTGTGTAATCTTTAATCCACCATATATGGTGGAGGAGTTTCTCTGGAGAATGACACTTGCATAGGTTTTAAAAGCACTTTCTGTCTGAACTTTTTTTCCAGTTAAGCTTTGAGGCTCCTAAATTAATGGCAGTTTTAGGGGTATGTAAATATGTAAATATCACCCATAAATATTTATCGAGTAACCTGTTTAAGGAATTATATAAAAATGAAGACAAATACCAATAGAAATATTTTATTAGGTAACGAATACAGATTTATTTCAAGCAGAGGCAGATACAGCTATCAAATTACCTGTTTTTTATTTAATTTTTACGAAGAATCTGGAAGTTGGTGTTATAAATAGTTATGTTGCTTGGGTTGAGCACTTGATTTGAACACTTTGGTGCATCCGAAACAAGGCTTATCCTTGTCTGTTTCTTTGTTTCCAGATGGTCTCCCAGCTTGAAGCCCGAATATCTGAGCTTGTTGAACAGTTGGGAAATGAGTCTGGGTTTCACCAGAAAGCTCTTCAGAGGGCCCAGAAAGCAGAAAGCAAGTTGGAGACTCTTCAGGGTCAGCTGACATACCTGGAGGGAGAGCTGGCTTCTGGAGATGTTTTGCGAGATAACTTGAATTTTGAGAAACAAAAAGTAATAACCCGAGGGTATCTGTGGGGAGAAACATCTGTTACAGTTTAAAATTTTACCTGAAAATGTTCTGAATTTTACAGTACTTCAGTAGAATGGTTAAGTCTGCATAATGAGTAAATGTCAGGGAACAACGTCCTGTTTTGGGGTGTCTTCCTAGTACTTAGGGCTTTCTTGATTCGGATTAATCCAGTTAAACTCAACAGGTATTTGTTGAATGCCGGTTATGTATGAGACCCTGAAGGTTTGAGGGCTAAGGTCTGAGTAACACACAGTTCTTGATCATAAAAGGCTCATAATTCACTTGAGGAGACATTCTAGTCATTTGCTGTGACTATAAAGTTGTACGTGTTGTAACAGATGTATTGATTGACAAAATGCTGTAGGAACTCAGTGAAGGGAATGATAACTTCTGGATAAGAGGAGGATTTTTACAGGGGAGAGGGCAATGGAGTTCACCCTTGAAGGATAAGTAGGATTTTAGAGGAGCGAGGGTGCGGATACTGTAGGGGAAACAGTGCGAGCAAAGGCGTGAAAGCTCCTAAGTGCATAGTGTAGTCATAGTGCGGAGCGATTGTTCCAGTGTGGCTGGAACACAGCATTCCGGATGGGGTTGTGGCAGGAGAGAAGACTAGCATGGTTTGGATGACGAAGATTCTTTATTCTAGCTTCTGTAGAATATTAAGTGTAGTAAGTGATTTTGAGCGTTGCGGTGTTTTAGAAAGATGACGTGATGTCGTGGTGAAGCTGAAGTCACAGCAGGGACAGACTCAGGAATGCTAATGGCGATAACCCTGTGTGAGAGAAGGAGAGTACAATGAGAAGGGGCCCCCACTTATGACTTGACCGTGGGGAGACCATCTGTGACCATCCAGAGGCAGTTAGACTGGCGGAGAGCAGAAGCTAGTTTGCTCTGGGCTGAGGGGTGAGTGCGGAGGAAAGGTTTGAGTGTAGAAGTAGATTCTTAGGAAGTCTGGCGACCAGAGAGAAAAGAGGCATGAAGCAAGACGACTGAAGGAAGATTTTATTGGCTGAAAGGGGAAGGTACATGGTTGTGAGTCACAGGAGGAAAAAAAAGAGAGAGAGAAAAAAAGAAATGGGATTGGGATTGGATTTGGCATGAAAAATAAATACGCTTAGGTTAAAAAAAAATATTCTGGAAACACATTCATCCTCATTTTGCAGCACTTCGGAAAGCCAAGGAAGCATCACGCCTGCATGGAGGGTTGGATAGGCAAAGACACGTAAGAGGTCTGTGGGAAATCCTAGTCTAAGTGGATGACACAGGTAAATGAGAACACAAGAGTTAATTAATGGAGGGAGGTATAAAATTCAACAGGAAGTTGGATAAAGTTTCCTGTTTCTGTGAGTGAGGAAATGAGCCATCTTCACACAGGAGGTAGCATCACGAGAGGCTTTAAAGAATGAGTAGGAATTTGTCAGGCAGAAGAGGTGGGGGAAGGGATTCACAGTATCGAGAACAGTAGGAGGAAGGAAGGAGTGGAGGTGTGACCTGTTGTGACCTGCTGTGACCTGCTCAGGAGACCAGTGAGGCACAGGGAGACCGAACATGGTCCCTGGTGAGTCCAGAGGCATGAGGTGGCTCTGGAGACGTGTAGGAATAATTGAGATAGGGAAGGCTAGTTGCCCAAGGCTTTATCCTGTAGACAATGGGAAGCCATAGAAGGCTTTTGAATAAAAGAAAAGATTTCTCCGAAGGCAGACTGGCTTTGAGGGCCTAGAGATAAAAGGTAGGGAGCCCAGCTAGGGGATTGTTAGAATAGATAATTAGAATAGGATAGAACAGTAGGTAATAAAGATTTGGACCAGGTAGTGGGGTTATGAATGAAGGGGTAGATTTGACAAATTTGGGAGGGTGAAGAGTATCTGAAAAAGATGTGTTGATTGAAAATTTGAGTTTGAAAGGAAATGTTGCACCTGAGTATAATGTGTTAAATTGGAAGAAATCTGACTGCTGGGCCATCTACCTAGATGTCCCATGAACACATTGCACTAATCATTTTCAAAATGGAAATGATCACCTCTCCACAAATTTGCCCCCTCCTGCCTCAGGGATGATGACGTAATCTGCCTCCAGCCACCTGAGACAAAAGCCCCAGGGTCATTCTTAACGCTTCCCTCTTCTTAACCAATTCCTAAACACTGTAAATTCCATCTCCTTAACAGATCTCAAATGTCACCCCCCCATCTCTATGTTTAGCGGCAGTGCTCTGACTCCAAACACTATAATCATTTGTATGGACTGTCCAAACAACCTTCCAACAGCTCCCCACTGCTGCCAGGGAGGTCTTAATAAAATGTGTGTCCAATTTTTCTTAAAATTGGCCAGGGGCTCTCTATGGCCTTCAGGCTCAGCTACAGATCTCTTCTTTCCATGGCTAAGCATTCTGTGACCTGGCCAGATCCCCTCTCCAGGCTTTCCATCACCCGTAATCCCTCCAGCCTACGGTGGCAAACTCCAGGCTTCAGGGGACTAACAGGGCCCTGCAAGGGTGTGTGGTGATTGATCTCTGAGCCTGAAGACATCCACATTCAAATTTATAAAAAACAATTGGATGGCCAAAAAAAAAAAAAAAAATTGGGGGCCTCCTTGGCATCCTATATTACATGTTGCTGTTGTCTCCGAGAAAACGTTCTCCTTACCTTCTTCACCTGGTAATAGCTGTCCCTTGAAGACTCAGTTCCAATGTCACTTCCTCCTTCCCCTTCCTTAGAGACTTAGTTTTCCTTCATGCAACATGTGCGTGTGTCTGTCACAGCACTCACTGACCTAATGTCTTCCGTCTTCTCCAGTCGACTCCAAGCTTCTTGAGATCAGAGGAAATCTTTTTTTTTTTTTTTCTCTTGGTTTCTCCAGCAATTAGGGAAGAGTCAATAAATAGTATTGAAATTGTGAAGAAAGATCTAAAAAGCAAGAATTTTAGGTAGACTGGTGTCTCTTCCCTTTTTATTTTTCATTGTAATGACTCATTAATTTTCGCTGAGCTTGTGCCAAAAGAACTCTCAGTTACGAAAGCAAATTATGTAAATGGATTCCACTGTGGCGAATATTCCGTAGATCACCACCTCTGAACTGCACGTCCTAGTAAGGATGACAGGCATGTAAAAGTGAAAAGCAAAGTTGTACAGAGTTTAAGTTTAAATATAGGTAATTGAGGTGCACACAGAATAGAATATATTTATGCTAAACTGTGATTCAAAGAAATAAGTTGTCCAGGAAATCCCTCCAGTGACCCTACCCTTTTGAGGCATAGCCGAGATCTTTGAAACGGGCCCTTGCTATGTGGGGTGTGGCTTGATCCTGTCCTTATCCCATTTTGCTGGTTGTAGATCTTGGCATGCTAAGTGGATGGGTCACATGTAGACGTAGCAAGAGAGACTTTATGCTTCCACATGGAGGGTCCTGGTTCTATTTTATTTACAAAACAAACAATAGCAATTATTTTTACTTTCATCCATACCTTCAAAATGAATAATTCCAAGGGGTGTGCTGACACAGCATGAAGAAGTGAGAAACTGGTGATGTGGAAACAAAAGTAGCTCTGGTCTTGGTCTTGTAGCCCAAGACCACAACCTACCACCGTGTGGCACAGCAGATAAGCAGTACTTCCCGTGACCGTGCCTTACAGAGAAGAGATTACATTGTAGGTATGCCACTCAACAAAATTTGAAAGTACTCACTTACAAATAATTTCATCTCGATGACTAAAAGTATCGATAGTTCTGGGCTTTATACTGGCATGCTTCAGTCACCCAGGAATCATACTTATTTAAACATATAGTCGCCTCAGAATGCCAGATAGATGAAGACTTATTGCAGTGGGAAGAAAGTTTCAAAGACAGAACCCAAATCATGAAGTGATGATACAGAAAGTTCATTGATTGGTTCACTCATCCAACAAGTGCTTAGTAAGCATTCCTCTCTCGGGCCCGATTAACCACAGAAATTAAGTGGAGGATATAAAAAAATACTGAATTCAAGGGCTACATGCACCCTGATGTTTTAGCGACATTATCAACAATAGCCGAATTATGGAAAGAGCCCAAATGTCCATTGACTGATGAATGGATAAAGAAATTGTGGTGTGTGAGTGTGTGTGTGTGTAAAATAAATAAATAAATAAATAAATAAATAAATAAATAACTACTACTCAGCCATAAAAAAGAATGAAATCTTGCCATTTGTAACGACATGGATGGAGCTCAAGAGTATTACGCTAAGAGAAGTAAGTCAGAGAAAGACAAATACCATATGGTTTCACTCTATATGTGGAATTTAAGAAACAAAACAAATGAACATAGCAGGAAAGACAAGAAGGAAAACCAGGAAACAGACTCTTAACTTAGAGAACAAATTGATGGTTACCAGAGGGGAGGTGTGTGGGGGGATGAGTTAAATAGGTGATGGGGATTAAGGAGTGCACTTGTATTGAGCATCGGGCATCGTATGTAACTGTTGAGGCACTAAATTGTACATATGAAACTAGTATTACACTGTATGTTAACTAACTGGAATTTAAATAAAAACTTGGAAGAAAAATAAAGAAATCAAGTGGAGGAAGATCCTGGAACGATTTTGTAACATTCACCTGTTAAAAAATGAACCTTGACTTCATTGATACGGCTGTGTTTTACAATATTGTTCCTTAAACTATGTTACACTAAAAACTCTTTAAGACATTTTTTTGGTATAGGAATTTAAGTTTAAAAAAAAAAAAGCAAAAACGTTGTCCAAGTGTGTTTGTATGGAGAGCTTTGATTTTGGAGTGATCTGTAGAATCCAAGGGGAGTAAAGTGGCCACTGTTGTCATGTTTTTTTCCACATTTGAGGCCAGGGCCCACTTAGGATGGAAAAGTTGCCATGGAAGGTTTGTGGATGAGTAGGTCCCAGAAGCTGGATTAGCCTGGAAGGGACAGCAGCCTGTCGCCAAAGCAGAGAGATGCAGATGTTGTCCGGAGGATGCCAGATTTGTCACATGGCAGGGTTGAGAAGAGTGTCTCATGTTACGTTGAACATCAAGATCACTGACCACGAGAGTCAAGTGAATTTGGACAGGAAGCAGGGCAGGGAGCTGGCAAGGTGGTTCTGGAATTCATTACCAAACACTGGGGTCAGGGGTCGGGCTCCATACTGGGTTTAATGAGACCTATCTGTAAGTTTGGGAGAAAGAGAAGGAGTCTGTGAGATCACCTGTTAACTTCGTTTTTGTGCCTCATTTTCATTTTTGTTCTTGGGTTTAGTATCTTAAATTTCTGGATCAGCTCTCAGAGAAAATGAAACTGGACCAGATGGCTGCTGAACTTGGCTTTGACATGCGCTTGGATGTAGTCTTAGCTCGCACAGAGCAGCTGGTCCGCCTCGAGAGCAACGCAGTCATTGAAAACAAGACTATCGCTCACAATTTACAGAGAAAGGTAGGGGATACTGAAACTTGCTAGTGTTGAGAGAAAGAATTGCTGAGACACTTAAATATTGAAAAATAGTTTACTTCCCCTTGTATTCATCACTGTGGTTAGGAAACATAAATATGTATTTATAATTTGAGTCTCTGTTTCAAGTCTGAGGGATGGTAAGTTTATCACCTAAGGTTATGTTTGACTGTGAGTCATAGAGACCCAAAATAATGGTGGCTTATATGACTGGATGTGCTTCCTCCCCACCCCCACCCCCACCCCCACCCCCACCCCCATAAGTTTCTAGAAGTAGACCGCTCAGGGTGAGTGTGGCCAGTCTGCTCTGTGAAGTTTTCCAGGAACCAGGCTCATTTCAGCTCATTAATCTCCCATCCCTAGGGTGGTTCATATCTTTTTGGTTCAAAATGGTACCTATGGGTTCCAGACAGAAGTTTGGAGAAGGAAGGGACGAAGAAGAGGGATGCAAAAGAGCATGTGTGAGCTGTCTTTTGATGGAGGCTTCCAGAATTTGCCACGTGAACTTGTGTTTATGTCCCATGATTCTGATGACCGAAATTAATTCAAGGGAAGCTGGACACTGTAGTCCTTTCCCTAGGTAACCACTTGCCTACCTACGAAACTTACTGATTCTATTATTAAGGGAGATGAGGAGAACTTGGGAATATCTAGCAGTCTCCGAGTTGATAAACTCTCTGGCACTGGAGAGAAAAGCGAGGAGAAGCATTTACTTTTCATTGACTCAAAAGAAGAATTAAAAACAGTTTAGACTAAATAAATGAGTAGATGAAAAGGATAAAAATATAATTATTAGTTATATAATTATTGGCATTGGTGAAAGAAAGAGCAAAACACAGATGTGTTCTTATAATAGTTCTTAGGAGAAAATTCTGTGGTGGAATTATAGTGTACAGGCTGTGTCATGGGTCACATCTGGGATTCCAGTTTGGTTCCACCAAGCTGTGTGACCTTGGACAAATTACATGCCTCTCTGTCTCTATTTCCTCATATTTAAGATGGGAATGATATCTACCTCATGAGGTTGTTTATTTTTAATAAGACCCATTTTTTAAACTCTTGGCTCATAGACTGAGCTATGTTCACATTTGATCTCTTCTCCATATACTAGATTTTGAGGAATACTTTATAAAAGACAGCAGATGACCCCTGTGACCGTCAGAGACATTAAACAGAGCTACAGTTCTTTCTGAAGGTCTCCTCAGATAATTGATTTTCCCCCCGATCTCCAACATCGTTCCTTCTGACATATTGTATAATAATTGAAATTACCAGCTGTACAGGACTCACCAGGGTAATTGTGCAGTCGAGGGGAATTTGACATGAAGAAGCTCGAGGAAGGGAGTTTGGCTAGAGAGACACGAAACGGGCTTTGTTAAGAATGGATCTGGCTATGGACGCTGCCACCACCGTTAGACAAGACACACGAGGCTACATTTCAGTCTGTCCTTCACACCTCTGAGAAGTGCAGAGTATATAATTATGGAAAATGTGACAGTCCTCAGCTCTAACATTCTAGAATTCTGCACGATTCCAATCCCCAATGTTTGCAACAGATGTAAGAGGTTTCTGTACTTAATATTCTCCTCACTAATTGTGACATCACAGTCCAGGAGGATTTCTTTTCCCCCTTTAGAGGCCATAATCTTTTTCTAAAATCCATTATAAATTCCTTCATCAAGTTTGATTGTCAGTAATTAGTGCTGTTTGAAGCATTTGTTCTCTGCTTGGTTTGTGGCCGGTATAGGCCAGGCAGATGATAAAGACACCAGTGAACTGGAACCTTCTTGAAGTCCTTTCCATTTCAAAGATTTTAAACATATAAGCACAGCTTTCTTTAAATGCTCCCTGATATAACTTACTTTAAAAAGATAACAACCCTCATGTTTGGCATCACTCGGTCTGGTTCCAAGGGATTGAAATTACTCAGTCTCAGTTTTTGGTGCTAACATGCACTCTGTTTTCTTTTAGCAAAGACCAGTGCCAGGGGGTGGTAGAGAGGATGTTGTCTCTCTACCCTATTCTGATCTTGATAAGCCCATGTTCGTAGCTTTGAAAGTAATCGTACATGTCTGTTATGGTGTACATAATGTTGGAGGGAATCAGAGGTGGAAAGCCTACTTCTCTGTGCATTTTCTGTGGCTCTTTTGTCTCATGCTTTGCAGCTACAGAATTAGTTCTTGGAAAACCAGGAATAAAAAAATGCAATCAAGAAAAGGAATCCAATAACCTTTTCTGAGGGTTTATAGATGAGTCTAATTGAAGTGCAGGTAAAGATCAACGTTATCTGAGTAATTCGTTTATATTTACTGACTGCTCGGTGATTATTTAAAAAAAAAAGATCCCCGTTTGTGTCACATCAGCTCAAGACTCAGAAAGAAAGACTGGAGAGCAAAGAACTGCATGTGAACCTTCTCCGGCAGAAAATTGCCCAGTTGGAGCAGGAGAAGCAGGTGCGTTCGGCCTTGGCGGTAGAGAGGGACGAGGCCAATCTCACCCTAAGGAAGTTGCAAAAGAAGGTGGAGAGGCTGCAGAAGGAGTTGAGTGTGTGTCGAGAATCGAACACGGAGCTCAAAGCCCAGCTGGCTGACACCCATGAGCTTAAGGCAAGTGCCCATCTTCATTCCCTTGTTGATTTTTGCACGTTGCCATTGAGGTTTATGTGAAAGGGTGGCAGTCTTATAACAGACACGCCGGAAAAGAAAAGGAGATAAGGGCTTTCTGTGATCTTCTGGAGTTGTGGGAAAAATGCAAATACTACACAAAATCAGCATATTAGACCAATTTAGCGTGTCTTCAATGCTTGGAATGGAGCCATAGTTGCCATGTGAAAAGCCCATCAAAAAAGGGTGATGGAGGTGATGGAGATTAAGAGGACAATTATCTTGATGAGCCCTGAGTGATGTAGGGATGTATGGAATCACTGCACTGAAATTAATATAATACCGGATGTTAATTACGCTGGAATTAAAAGAAAAAAAAGGTGATGTTAAGTACAGAAAATATAAACATTTCTTCCAAGTGTGGGTGACTATGATATTTGGGATCAGGGGTTTATCACGCGGGAATCTGCTTAGCAAGAAATGAGAAAATGAGCACAGCTCTTCACTGAGAAGTCAGCCAGCATTGTGTCCCGTGGCCTGGAGATGCCGTCCGTGTACCCAGAAGTGAGGAAGGGTCCCTGACTGGGGCAGTGTGCTTCCTGGATTTGGAGGGTTCAACTTCTAATGGCAACAGAGAAGAAAGGAATTAAAACATAAAAGAATTTAATCAAAATCTTTAAATGTCATGTATGTGTGCCACTGGAAAGAATATGTAACTTCATATGCACATATCCTTTCTGGCAGAAATGCGTGTCATGAATACAGATGAGAATAATGTCCTCGCTCTTTACAGATGAGCACTCTGTAATGGACTTTTGGAATGTTTCTGAATCTGGAAACAGACCAGCAGGGAAAAGGAATCTGGAATTAAGCTAACACTTCAATATGTGTAGTGGGGACAATATTTTAGGAAATATTTCCTACTGTATGTTTTTTTTTTCTTCTGAGTCATTAGCTCTTTTCTCCTGAAACCTTTCTTTTTTAATTTTTTTAACATTTATTTATTTTCAAGACATAGAGACAGAGTGCGAGTGGGGAGGGGCAAAGAGAGAGGGAAACACAGAATCTGAAGCAGGCTCCAGGCTCTGAGCTGTCAGCACAGAGCCCAATGCAGGGCTCAAACCCACTAACTATGAGATCATGACCTGAGCTGAAGTCAGATGCTTAACAGACAGCCACCCAGGCGCCCCTCTCCTGAAACCTTTCTAAATTGAGGCTTTTTCCCCAGAGGAAAAAAACAGGGCAGACACAGCCCAGGGGAGGGAACATATTTAAAAATAAGGGAATCAGGAAGCAAGGGAAGGCATCTGATGGGATACAAAGGCTGGGGAGCAAGTATCAAGGTAAGCATCTCCCACACCCCCTCACACCTTGAGACTTATCTTTGGGGGGTGTGTGTGCTGGGGTGGGGGTAGAACCCCTGAAGTCAGCATGCCATTGCTTCCGCCCTGGCTGGAAGCAGCAGGCATGCTGAGGCAGCATCAGTGTCATAAAACCAGGTTTTACAAATGTCCTGTGGGGGATACAGAGTGTTTCTAGGTGGTGTCTCACGGGGCATTATATAATGTTGAGCCCTGAAGTGGAAAATGGATTCCCTTTAATTTTTCTTTCAATTCTTCCATTGTCAAGGAGAAAATCTTAATTAGAAGTTATTAAGGCAAAAACTGTAAGAGACTCTTAAATACAGAGAACAAACTGAGAATTGCTGGGGGTGGGGGTTGGGTTAAATGGGTGACGGGCATCAAGGAGGGCACTTTCGGGGTGAGCACTGGGTGTTGTACGTAAGAGATGAATCACTGGGTTCTACTCCTGAAGCCAAGACTACACTGTGTGGTAACTAACTTGAAAAAAAAAAAAAGTTACTATGTCTTTACTACTATTATTGCTATACCTCCGACTTTGGGCCTAAGAAGATTCTTTTCTACTCATTGGCTTCCTCGTGTTGAAGGAAAGATGAGGATGGTTCCTATAATTGGTGTTAAACATTCAGGTACCAAAACATAGACTAGGGATGATAAATAAAGTGAACCTGGATTTCAAAACAGGGAGATGAATTCCGTCATCTAGAAAGGGACATGTTTCATTATAAACGTGTTTCGGTGGAATAGTTCAAATTCTTCAAACAAATCTGTGATATAAGGAAAGGGTAAACAGCACTCTTTTTTTGTTTTGTTTTGTTTTGAGAGGGGGCAAGTGAGCAAGGGGCAGAGAGAGAGGGAGAGAGAGATGAGGAGAGAGGGAGAGAAGGGGGGGTCTCACCCGAAGCAGGGTTCGGACTCACAAACCGTGGGATCGTGGCCCGAGCCAAAGTCCAATGCTTAACTGATTGAGCCACCCAGGCGCCCCGCACTGGGGATTTTCATACACCGAGCTTGCTGAACTCCACGAAGCCAGAGGAGAAGAGAATGTGGAGCAGTCTGGGTGATTCCTAAGGACAAGTAAGTGGGAGTGACACCGAGGAAGCTGAGGCATGCTGGCTGCCTAGAGGAAGGACTCAAGTGAGATGTCCTAATAAGACCACCACTGTGTTTCTGAAACCATGTGTGGTGATGCTGGTAGCTGCAGGGTGAGCCGCCCGGCCTCCTGTCCCCAGTCCCCTCCGCCCTACAGCTGAGGACATCTGGCTCCTACCAACAAATTTTCCCCGTCTCATAGAGTGCGGTTTTCTGTCCTCAGGAGAAATTACGAAACTTAATTTAACAAGTCAGGATTGATTCAACCTCGCGGTTTATTTTCCTGCTAACCTAGTTCTGAAATGTGCATTGCTTCTGCGGCTAACATCGGAGCAACTGTTCCCCATAATTGGGTTGCCGCTCTGTTCTTTCTACTCCGCCCATCTCCTTATAACCTCAGAGACCCTTGCTTCCCTTGATACTAGAGTCCTGCCCTGCTTTTTCCAGTTTCCAAGAACTGCGACTCCATCTTTGAACGAAGCCGGCTGGGCCCTAATGTCAGGACTCTGACATTAACCTGCGGGTTCCAGCTACCTTGATGTGTGTTTCCAGATACTGTAAAGCTAAAATATAATAATGTGGCAAATGAATATTCTATAAAACATGGTACAACAATTAGCTGCCATTTTAGCTAATTTTGTCACTGCTGATGGGTGGCAGTTATACTCTGCGCCTTCAGAATTACCATAACTCAGGAGGCTGAATAAGGTTGGCTTACACGGAGCACGGTGGCGCTCAGTCTAGCAACAGAGGACGTGATGATGGGACAAGGGATTCCCCATCGGTGACACCCAGGAATGGGGCCCAGCACCCGCTGGGTGAGAGTGAGTGATGAGTGGTTTTAGAGGTGGGGCACTTCCTGGCTAATGGCAGTGTGGGGGCCCACTGGGGCCGTGGGTCCGAGGAGGGCATCTTCCAGGCTAAGGGTATTGGCAGTAGGGCTGGGACCCCTAGCTGAGACAACCCCGTGTATCGGAAACGGTGTTGGGGAGAGAGTAGCCCACACTTGCTGTAGCAGAAGCTGGAAAACAGCCAGTGGAAGTTGAATCCTGTGTCTATAGAGGACGTTCCCGTCTGGTCTCAACGACCTCTGCCTCAGCTCTGCACCGTATGTCACCTGGATTATTGTAATTATCTGCAAGTGGTCTTTCCACTTAGCCTTTCACAAGCAAGCCTGATTTCTGTAATTAAGTTTTGCTCTTTGGCTGGTAGGATTATGCCACAGGTGGTTCTGGGGTAGTGTCTGATCGAATGACTTTCTATTCCCGTGTCTGTGGTATAAAGCAACGTTTTCAAGCGTGGGGCATGTACCCCCTGTGGCGTGTGAAATGCTTCTAGGTGGCACTATGTAATGTTCACTTTGAAGTGAAAGATGGATTCCCTTTAATTTTTCTTTCAATTCTTTCCCCATCAAGGAGAAAATCTTAATTAGAGGTTATTATGTTTTTATGCCTCTAGAACATTTGCTGGTCTGCTTTTCAAGCAAAGAATAAGCCTTAAGCTCAGTGCTGAGCACAAGAAATAGTACCTAGCAATGCTGTTTTGTGTTTATTGTATAGTGGCTTTTTCTTCTTTAAACATTTTATATTTAAAATTTTAATTTTATTAAATTCCACTATAATTAACATACAGTGTTACATTAGTTTCAGGTGTACAATACAGTGATCAACAATCCTATACATTATTCAGTGCTCCTCACAATAAGTTGTACAATATTTGTTTTGTTTTTTTTTAATTAAAAAATTTTTTTAATTAATTTTTTAATGTGTATTCATTTTTAAGAGATGGAGGGAGAGCACAAGTGGGGGAGGGTCAGAGAGAGGGAGACACAGAATCCAAAGCAGGTTTCAGATTCTGACCTGTCGGCACTGAGCCTGACACGGGGCTTGAACCTGTGGATCGTGAGATCATGACCTGAGCCGAAGTCAGACATTCAACTGACTGAGCCACCCAGGGGCCCCTGTGTTTGTTTTATTGATGTCTTCCTGTTGTGGCAAATTCTTTTTTTTTTTTTTTGGTCATTTTATATGTTTTATTAACATTTATTTTTGTTCTCTAATTATTAATGCAAAAGAGAAGGTAGGGTTAGTCTCTGGTCTTGGTAAAGTCCAAAATCAAATGGCACGGTTTCCTACATTTTTGGATTCTGTACTGCATTTGTCCCACACAATAAAGATGAGTAGTAAGTACAGCAGTAATAGTCATACTCTCCTTCCTACGACAGAAGATCCTGTGAAAGTGGTATTCATAGTTGTCCCCAACTCTTCGACATTATTAATCCATATTTTTCTTTTTAAAATTTAAAAAAAAAATTACATCCAAGTTAGCATACAGTGCAACAATGATTTCAGGAGTAGATTCCTTTGCCCTTTACCCATTTGGCCCATCCCCCCTCCTACAACCCCTCTAGTAACCCTCAGTTTGTTCTCCATATTCAAGAGTCTCTCTTGTGTTTTGTCCCCCTCCCCGCTTTTATATTATTTTTGTTTCCCTTCCCTTATGTTCATTTGTTTGGTATCTTAAAGTCTTCATATGAGTGAAGTCACATGGTATTTGTCTTTCTCTGACTGATTTCGCTTAGCATAATACCCTCTAGTTCCATCCATGTAGTTACAAATGGCAAGATTTCATTCTTTTTGATTGCCAAGTAATACTCCATTGTATCTATATACCACCTCTTCTTTATCCATTCATCCTTCAATGGACATTTGGGCTCTTTCCATACTTTGGCTATTGTTGATAGTGCTGCTATAAACATGGGGGTGCATGTGTCCCTTCGAAACAGCACACCTGTATCCCTTGGATAAATACCTAGTAGTGCAATTGCTGGGTCGTAGGGTAGTTCTATTTTTAGTTTTTTGAGGAACCTCCATCCTGTTTTCCAGAGTGGCTGCACCAGTTTGCATTCCTACCAGCAGTGCAAAAGAGATCCTCTTTCTCTGCATCCTCGCCAACATCTGTTGTTGCCTGAGTTGTTAATGTTAGCCATTCTGACAGGTGTGAGGTTATATCTCACTGTGGTGTTGATTTGTATTTCCCTGATGATGAGTGATGTGGGACATTTTTTCATGTGTCAGTTGGCCATCTGGATGTCTTCTTTGGAAAGTGTCTATTCATGTCTTTTGCCCATTTCTCCACTGGATTATTTGTTATTTGGGTGTTGAGTTTGAGAAGTTCTTTGTAGATTTTGGATACTAACCCTTTATCTGATATGTTGTTTGGAAATATCTTCTCCCATTCTGTTGGTTGCCTTTTAGTTTTGCTGATTGTTTCCTTTGCTGTGCAGAAGCTTTTTATTTTGATGAGGTCCCAATAGTTCATTTTTGCTTTTGTTTCCCTTGCCTCTGGAGACGTGTTGAGTAAGAAGTTGCTGCGGTCAAGGTCAAAGAGGTTTTTGCCTGCTTTCTCCTCAAGGATTTTGATGGCTTCCTGTCTTACATTTAGGTGTTTCATCCATTTTGTGTATCTTTTTGTGTATGGTGTGAGAAAGTGGTCCAGGTTCATTTTTCTGCATGTCGCTGTCCAGTTTTCCCAGCACCACTTGCTGAAGAGACTGTCTTTATTCTGTTGGATATTCTTTCCTGCTTTGTTAAAGATTAGTTGGCCATATATTTATGGGTCCATTTCTGAGTTATCTATTCTGTTCCATTGACCTGAGTGTCTGTTTTTGTACCATGTTGTGGCAAATTCTAGTGAAATCATATAATATTCCTTTTAATAGAAGTGAATTCAGAGACGCTTGGGTGGCTCAGTCAGTTAAGTGTCTGATTTAGGCTCAGGTCATGGTCTCACGGTTGGTGAGTTTGAGCCCTGTGTCAGGCTCCATGCTGACAGTGTGGAGCCTGCTTGGATTCTGTCTCTCTTCCTCTTTCTTTGTCCTTCTCTCACTTGCACTTTCTCTCTCTCTAAATAGATAAATAAACTTAAAAAAAAAAAAAGAAATTCAAGTAAGTTAAAAAGGTGGTTGAGTTAAAAAAAATGATTACCATAGGTGATACATGGATATGGCAAAGATTGTGGAGGTGGAATGGGAATAAATGAGCCATAGACAAAGAGATTGGAGGAGGGGATAACACTAGTGGTAATTAGATGCAGTAAGCAGGCGAATAGAAGCTCTAATTGGCTGCTGCTGACACCATGATGATTTCCAGAGTCAAGGAGTGGTGGAAGAAAAAGCTGGGCAGCGGACAGGGGCCCGATCATCCAGGGCCTTGTGTAATCTCCTAAGATGCTTAGACTTGTCCTCTGTGTCCTGGGGAGCCACTGGAGAATTTCAAACAGGAGAGTGAAGTCACCAGGGAAGACACTAAAAGGAAACCGAGGGATTTGAGAGAGCAGGGGGTCTCCAGAATGAGACTATGACCAATAGCATCAAGAGTAGCAGTAAGGTAGAGACCAAAGGACTATTCACTGCACTTGGCATTGGGACATCTATGGCTCAGGCACGTGTAGTGTAGATTGTAGTGGTAGTGGGTGAGGGCTTGGAGAATAAGTCAAATTCCAGTATGCTGAGGGATGAAGGAGAAGACACAAAGTCAGTGGCCTGCTCTTCCGGAATTCTTGGATGAAAAAGGGAAGAGTTGGGAAAGGAAATAAAGTTGGCTTGTGTGTTCATTTGTTTTATTTTGCATAAAGAGATCCACACCTTTTTATAGCTAAGATTATAGGGAAGGTATAGGAGAGGTGGGTTTTGACTGGCTCAACAATTACTCAGGCCCCTAAACATTTAAATAGGATGCTAAGCTAAGTCTGCCTTCCAGTGGAGAACAGAGATCTAACTAACACAGTGAATGCCAACTTCATGAATTTATCAGAGATTTTAGTTACAAATGACTTTTTTTTGGTTTGAGACATATAATATTAGTGCCCAAGACAGACTAATGATATCAATTATTCATCTTTGTACATTGCCTGTGCTTGTCCCTGTATTTATTATTCATAAGGTAACATTACTGAACATTAGCAAAGATGGCCTTTCTATATTCATTTTCTGTGGCTGCCGTAACCAATGACCACAAACTGGGTAGCTTAATACAATAGAAATGGTTTCTTCTCATAATTTTGGAGGACAGGAGCCTGAAACCAAGATGTTGACAAGGTTGATTCCCTCTGGGGAACCTGAGGGTGACTCCTCTCCATGCCTTTCTTTTGGCTCCTGGTTGCTGCTGACAGCCCTTGGCTTTTGCACCTGCAGAATCCCTCTCTGCTGCCATCCTTACGTGACCTTCCCCTCTTGTGTCCTTCCTTTTCTGTCTCTTATAAGGACACCCAGCATTGGCTTTAGGGCCCACCCTAATCCAGGATGATATCATCATGATATCCTTACCTTAATTATACCTGCAAAGGCCCTTATTCTAAATAAGGCACATTCTGAGGTTCTGGGTGGACATATATATTTTTGGTGGGGAGGGGCACTGTTCAGCCCAGTACACTTAGTAAATTAAGAATTAATTTCACCATTTATGGAGGATCAGTATAAAAAATAATAATTTGGGCGTGTCTGGGTGGCTCAATTGGTTAAGCATCCAACTTCGGCTCAGGTCATGATCTCACCATTAGGGCGTTTGAGCCCTGCCTCGGGCTCTGTGCTGACAACTCAGATCCTGGAGACTGCTTCGGATTCTCTTTCTCTCTGCTCCTCCCCTGCTTGTGCTCTGTCTCTGTCTCTCTCAAAAAATAAAATAAACATTAAAAATAATAATTTGAATTTCATTTCTATGTCTTAAAAAGTCAAGATATAATTCACATGCTGTGAAATTCACTTTTTTTTTTAATCCAAATGTCAGCTTTATTAGGTAAAAGTTGGTTGGAGAACATGGTGTAAAACCATGGACTGACTTTCTCTTTCTTTCTTTCTTTCTTTCTTTCTTTCTTTCTTTCTTTCTTTCTTTCAACTTCTTTATTTTATCTTATTTTTAAAGATTTTTAAATTTACATCTAAGTTAGCATATAGTGCAATAATGATTTCAGGAGTAGAATTCAATGCTTCATCCCCTATGTATAATAACACCCAGTGCTCATCCCAACAAGTATCTTCCTTAATGCCCCTTACTCATTTAGCCCATCCCCTCACTCATACCCCCACTAGTAATCCTCTGTTTGTTCTCCATATTTATGAGTCTCTTCTGTTTTCTCCCTCTCCCTGTTTTTATATTATTTTTGTTTCCCTTCCCTTATGTTCATCTGTTTTGTCTCTTAAAGTCATCGTATGAGTGAAGTCATGTGATTTTTGTCTTTCTCTGACTAATTTCACTTAGCATAATACCCTCCAGTTCCATCCACGTTGTTACAAATGGCAAGATTTCATTCTTTTTGATTGCCGAGTAATACTCCATTGTATATATATACCACCTCTTCTTTATCCATTCATCCTTCGATGGACATTTGGACTCTTTCCATACTTTGGCTATTGTTGATAGTGCTGCCATAAACATGGGGGTGCATGTGTCCCTTCGAAACAGCACACCTGTATCCCTTGGATAAATACCTAGTAGTGCAATTGCTGGGTCGTAGGGTAGCTCTGTTTTTTAATTTTTTGAGGAACGTCCATACTGTTCTCCAGAGTGGCTGCACAAGTTTGCATTCCCACCAGCAGTGCAAAAGAGTTCCTCTTTCTCCGCATCCTCGCCAAGATCTGTTGTTGCCTGAGTTGTTAATGTTAGCCATTTTGACAGGTGTGAGGTGCTTAATTTTATTATATCATAGAAGAAGGGAGAGAGAGGAGAGCGAGGGCTACAGGGAGATTGACTGACTGATTTTAAGGAATTGGCTCACATGATTATGGATTTGGTAAGTTTAAAATCTGGGGATAGGGTGGCAGGAAGAGCTGATATTGCAGTTCAAGTCCAAAGGTTGTCTTCTGGTAGAATTCCCTCTTGCTCGGGGAGAGTCACTTTTGTTCTATTCAGGCCTTTGAATGATTGGATGAAGCCCATCCACACTATGGAAGGGAGATCTACTTTACTGAAAGTCCATTGACTTAAATGTTAATCTCACCCTGAGACACCCTCACAGAAATATCCATGCTTCACCACATATCTGGGCTCTGTGGCCCAGCGCAGTTGACACATAATGTTAACCATCACAGTACCTTTTTATGCCGAATACTTTTCCGTCGTTTGGATATACCACACTTCATTTATGCATTCAGCATTTGAAGGACATTTTGATTGTTTCCACTTTTTAGCTATTGTGAACAAGGCTGTTGGCAACATTTGTGTGGAGTTTTTCTGTGCATTTCTCTGTCTGTTGCAAAACTGCGCTCAAAGACCTTGACTCCTAGGTTATCCCAATCTCCCTTTTAAAGACTCATGCAGTAAATTTCCCCTGAATTCTTGACCAGGAAAAAACGGACCTCTCCAGATGAGCTATTAAATTTGAAGTCGGCAGGCAAACCTGATTACTATAGAAATCTTTTTGAAAGAAAAATATTCTTTTATAGATTCCCCTCCCTGTGTTGAGTCAAAATAACTTTATTACAATATCGCTTTCATATATACAAACTTAACGCTGTATAGAAATTTCTTAATCTTGGTACATTTTTACCACTGTAAATTTCGAACAGATTTAGAAAAACAGTGAAGTATAAAAATAAACACATTAATGACATAAATTCAATATGCCAGATTATGTTATTCCCCTACAATCATTGTGAATAAGAATGTGTAGTGTCAGTTGCTTATGGTACAGTTTCTTTTGAGTTTATGTTTTCTAAGGACAGAACATTTATGCTACCCTGTGATTTAATTCAGTGCTTCAGATATTTTGTTTGCACATGCACCATGACATAGTTTAGACTTCATTTGGCATGAACACATTATTTATGCATTAACTCCACCTTTGCTCTTCTCTCATTAACCTAGAATAATTAAAGTAGTACTACTAATTGGTACAAACGTAGATTTTTTGCACAAATGCAAACACAGGCACTGACATCATGTGGCAGCACTCCAGAGGATCCAGAAAACGCTTTGTGTAACTCATAGAGCACCATTTGATTCTTAGCCTGTGTTGGTTATGATCAGTTTCAGCTAAATATATTGAAAGATCCCCTCATAACCGTGGCTTAGGTAGGAGAGATGTTTATTCCTTTCTCATGGAAAGGAAGACATGCCATGCTTAGTGGGATGGCTCTGGGGTCATCAGCAACCCTGGCTTGTTCTTTCTGCTCCACTGTCCTAGCAACAGCTTTTATCCTCAATGCCACTTCTTGACACAAGCTGGCTGCTGGGGCTCTGGCCTCATTCCAGCCACCTGTGAGGAGGAAAGGGAGGCCTGAAGGCCACTTTCCAGGAACAACACAATGCTTTGCATTTCTCCATTGGCCAGAAGTTAGTCCCTGGACCTCACTTAGATGAAGTCAGCCTGAGAAATGGGTCTATTCTGGGCAGGAAGGACAAAAGAAAGAATAGATATTTGGTGGAAAGGTATCAGCTTTCCATATGTACCATGTGGCCCAATTTTGGTAGGGAGCTGTGCCCTTAAATCAGTAGTCAGACAACAAAAGGGACAAAAACTCAATGAAAAGCCATTGTTATCTTCATTGTAGTGTCTTAAGAAAACACCAAAAGGGAATAACACTCCTTAGCCAGCAGCAAAGGCCTCTCCCTCATGCTACCTCTCTTGATAATCTCCCACACAAGATAGCTTCTCCTCATGCTCCTTCTCCACTCCAGAACTATATCCAACCCAGTCAGGGCAGTCTTTCTTTGTATGTATAGTTTTGTAACCTACCATCTTGGATTCAATGGAGGTAGGTCCACTGGCTTGGAATTGCTTTGAGCTCTCCTCACTTTGAATGTGTGCACCAAGGAGAACCTACAAAGAAGAACTTCTTGGGTTGTAGAATGGGTTAAAGAATGGGTTGTAGAAGAGTGGAAGTGTGCTCAGATTGCAACGTCAAATGAACCCCTTCCTTTAATTTCAGCTTCAGTTTCCTTCTAGTAAGATACCTATGGTTGGTTCTCTTTAGTAGAGACATGACATGTTTTTGGGCCGTGGGGATACTCTCCTGCTGTGCTACCCCACTGTCTTCAAGGAGTCTGTGTGAGGTGCCTAGCTCCTTCCTGCAGGTTTGCATTTTCTATGCAGTTTCTTGAAAACCCTCCAGCTAGAGAATTTAGATCCTCGAGGCCGGGGGTTGGGGAGTGGGGTGGGGAGGGAATTCAACACATCAGATTTTAAAATTAATCACCATCTCTTTGAGGGCCTTCAGACCTTCTGACATGACAGAGAATCATTCACCAGATTTTGAAATTTTTTCTCTCAAGAAGACACTCAGAACCTTCTCCATCCTTGCTGGGCTCTGGGTGGCATGTCAGTCTTGTTTATGACCAGTTCTGCCCCACCGGAAGACCATTAGCAGCACAGGCTCTTGTTGAACTCTGGGCCGGATCTGGGAGGCTCCTTTAGGGGGAACTAAGAGACCAGCTTAGCCACGCCCCCACTCCCAGGAATCTCGTTTGTTTGTTGGGTTTGATTTAGGAGTCTGAGGTCTCTGTTGTCCACTGGCTTTCAGTTCTGTTTCTGGTGGCTTGGCTCAGAGCTCCTTGACTTGCCTTTGCTCCCTGATGACAAGAACTGAGGCAGCCCTTAGGATTGTGATAATGTCTCATATTTTTCAGAAATTCTTGGCTATGAATTCTTCTCATTAGGACCTGATTTATGTACTTCCAGCTCTCCAAGCTGTGTTCCGTCACTTTTGGTAGATAGCCCACTGTAAATGTTTTTCCAGTCTGAGCAGAAAGGCTGCATGTATCTGTTAATACAAGGTTTTGAATTCAATATCCCAATCCCAGCAACTTCCCACTTTGCTGTCCATTTTCTCTGCAGCAGGGAGACAGTTTGCATATGAGGGGAATCTCTGTCTTAAAGGGAGATAGCTTTGTTTTAAAATTGATAGATTTCATTCATGTAATGTATTTGATAATCCATGGAATATATTATTTAGAGCAGCTGCTTGTATAATTTATAAATATATATATATATTAAAACGTTTATGAGTAGGATGTGTGTTGTATTGATCATGCATGGGAAAGTTCCTTTTTCTTTTTTTTCTTTTTTTTTTAATAAGAAATTTATTGTCAAATTGGTTTCCATACAACACCCAGTGCTCATCCCAACAGGTGCCCTCCTCAGTACCCATCACCCACTTTCCCCTCCCTCCCGCCCCACATCAACCCTCAGTTTATTCTCAGTTTTTAAGAGTCTCTTATGGTTTGGCTCCCTCCCTCTCTAACTTTTTTTTTTTTCCTTCCCCTCCCCCGTGGTCTTCTGTTAAGTTTCTCAGGATCCACATAAGAGTCAAAACAGATGGTATCTGTCTTTCTCTGTATGACTTATTTCACTTAACATAACTCTCTCCAGTTCCATCCACATTGCTACAAAAGGCCATATTTCATTCTTTCTCATTGCCATGTAGTATTTCATTGTGTATATAAACCACATCTTCTTTATCCATTCATCAGTTGATGGACATATAGGCTCTTTCCATAATTTGGCTATTGTTGAGAGTGCTGCTATAAACATTGGGGTACAAGTGCCTCTATGCATCAGCACTCCTGTATCCCTTGGGTAAATTCCTAGCAGTGCTATTGCTGGGTCATAGGATAGATCTATTTTTAATTTTTTGAGGAACCTCCACACTGTTTTCCAGAGTGGCTGCACCAGTTTGCATTCCCACCAACAGTGCAAGAGGGTTCCCGTTTCTCCATATCCTCTCCAGCATCTATAGTCTCCTGATTTGTTCATTTTAGCCACTCTGACTGGCTTGAAGTGGTATCTCATTGTGGTTTTGATTTGTATTTCCCTGATGAGGAGTGACATTGAGCATCTTTTCATGTGCCTGTTGGCCATCTGGATGTCTTCTTTAGAGAAGTGTCTATTCATGTTTTCTGCCCATTTCTTCACTGGATTATTTGTTTTTCGGGTGTGGAGTTTGGTGAGGTCTTTATAGATTTTGGATACAAGCCCTTGGTCTGCTATGTCATTTGCGAATATCTTTTCCCATTCCGTTGGTTGCCTTTTAGTTTTGTTGATTGTTTCCTTTGCTGTGCAGAAGCTTTTTATTTTCATGAGGTCCCAGTGGTTCATTTTTGCTTTTAATTCCCTTGCCTTTGGAGATGTATCAAGTAAGAAATTGCTATGGCTGAGGAAAGTTCCCTTTTCTGACTTCTTGTCAGAAGAAGAATTTCAAATCTATAGAACAGTTGCAAGAGTAGTATAATGGACAGTATTTTATTCTTCACATAATGATTTATGTGATAATTGTTAAATTTTACTGATTGCTGTGTTTTGCCTAATGAGGGTGGGAGGTTTTCATTTTTGCTGAACCATCTGAGAGTAAGTTACGTGCATCATGACACTTTACCCCTAAATACTTGCCTGGTATCTCTTAAGACCAAGAATACTCCTCCTCCTCCTCTTCTTCTTTTTCTTCTCCTCCTCCTCCTTCTTTTTAAATTCTTAAGTTGATGATCAAATTGCTGAATTATGGATATTTTATATAGTTCCTGGGCCATGTCACAAATTATTTTAAAGCTTTTATTTATTTATTTGTAAATGTTTATTTATTTTGAGAGAGAGAGCACACATGTCTGTGAGCGAGCAAGCAGGAGAGGAGCAGAGAGGGAGAGAGAGAGAGAGAGAGAGAGAGAGAGAGAGAGAGGGAGAGAGAATGAATGAATCCCAAGCAGGCTCCATGCTATCAGCACAGAGACCAACTTGGGGCTTGATCTCATGAACTGTGAGATCATGACCTGAGCTGAAATCAAGAGTCAGATGCTGAACCTACTGAGCCACCCAGGCACCCCAAGACCAAGAGTATTCTTCTATGTGACCACTGTACATCATCACACTCGGGAAGCACTGTCGAGGCGATACTCTATTATACTGTATCTAATATGCTAGGCATATTCAGATGTGGGTTTTGATAACTTGAAATCCATGAATGATCTGCCAGGTCCACCTCTGTAGACCTGCACTTAGTGGGTGCCATTAACTTGACTCAAGTGGTAGGTCTTCTAGTGCCATGTCATTGGCTCAAAAATGGACTCAGAGTTCCTTTCTCCACCAACTATTGACATCTTATGGCCTACGGATTTCCCAAGCTGCAGTGGTAGTTTTTATGCCTTCTTGATTGCAAGTCCCACAGCAGCTGTCAGTTTCCCAAGGATTACCTGTCTCTTGCATGGAACCAATTGGGAGCTTTGAGTTTGTCCAAGCATGTCTGCCATCAGCCTCCTCTCTGCCGGAAAAGGAGCTAAATTCTTAAGAAGTTGTGTGTGTTATAGTGGATGGAACCAAATTTCCATTATCTAATTTCAGAACATTTGCATCATCCTTAAAACCCATTAGCAGTTACTCCCCAATCTCCCCTCCCACCAGTCCCTGGCCTTTTCCAGATCTTTCATATAAATGGACTAATACAGTCAGCGGTCTTTTGTGACTGACTTTTCCCCCTTAGCATAATATTTTTGGGGTTCGTCCAAGGTGTCAGGATTTTCATTTCTTCTTGTTGCCAAATGACATTCCAGTGCATGGAGAGACCACATTTTATGTATCTGCTCATCAGTTGATGGGTATTTGGGTTGTTTTGACTCTTTGGTGATCATGAATAGTGCTGCTGTATACAGTTTTTTTTTGCATACAGGTTCTGTATGACACAAGTTTTCAAATCTCTTGAATATATAAACCTGGATGTGGAATTGCTGGGTCCTGTGTTAACTCTGTGTTTAACATTTCGAAAACTGGTTAACTGGTTTTCATAGCAGCTACACTAGCTGCTTCCCATCATCAGTATGTAAGGGCTGCGACTTCTCCACATCCTTGCCAACACTTGTTATTGTGTCTCGTTTTGGTTATGGTCATCCCAGTGCGTGTTAAGTGCTAGCTCATTCATATTTATTTTTAATGGTCAGTTTTAAAAATTTTGTGTCAAATATGAAAACTGCCTCCAGTTCTTTTTTTTTTTAAATTGTGGTGAAATATACATAACATAAAAGCTACCATTTTAACCATTAAAAAATTTTTTTAAAAATGTTTATTTATTTTTGAGAGAGAGAGAGAGAGCGCGCACAAGCAGGGGAGGAGCAAAGAGAGGGAGAGACACAGAATCTGAAACAGGCTCCAGGCTCTGAGATGTCAGCACAGAGCCCGATGGGGGACTCGAACTCACAAACCATGAGATCATGACCTGAGCCGAAGCCGGACGCTCAACCGACTGAGCCATCGAGGCACCCTCATTTTAACCATTTTTAAGCGTACAACTCAGTAGCATTAAGTACATTCACAGTGTTGTGCGACCATCACCACTATCCATTTCCAGAACTTTTTTGTCATCCTAAACTGAAACTCAGTGCCCATTAAATAACTCCACATTCCTTCACTGGGGATGGAATTCTATTCTACTTTCTGTGTGAATTAGCCTATCCTAGGTACCTCATATAAAGAGAGTTATACAATAATTGTCCTTTTGTGTCTGGCTTATTTTACTTATTGTAATGTCTTTAAGGTTCATCCATGTTGTAGTATTTGCCAGAATTTCAACCTTTTTATTCATACTCTTTTGTAAGCAAATCTGGAAAAATTTTACATATTAAGCTAATAAAGACAAAGTGCCTCACACTCTACATCCTCCAATAATGGTACTCTGACATGTTTATAAACTATAACTGCCTTAAGACATGTTTGCCCAGCATGTATGCTTAGCAAAGTCTATATAACTGGGATGAATTCCATTCTTTATTCATAAAAAAGTTATTAAGTGAATTTCATTGACTTCTAGTTTATCTTGTTGATACAACTTTCCTAAATAAATACAAAAGAAATTATTGGCATTCTCTTAACTTCTTAGATTAAAACTTTGGAACAGACCAAAGCCATTGAAGACCTAAACAAATCCAGAGACAAACTTGAGAAGATGAAGGAGAAAGCTGAGAAAAAACTAATGTCTGTCAAGTCAGAACTGGATTCTACAGAGCATGAGGCTAAGGAGGATAAAGAGAGAGCCAGGAACACGATAGAAGTGGTAACCAGTGAAATGAAGACACTAAAAAAATCTCTGGAAGAAGCAGAAAAGAGAGAAAAGCAGGTGGGTAGAAATCTGGTGGTGACATCTTGTTTAGGAAAGATAGGACAATTCAAAAGCTTGACAATTACTCATATGCTTCTTCAAAAACAATTTACAAAGCTTTCTATATCATTTCAATGTATCTGTCTACCCTCTAGCATCTTTTTGCCACTAAAATAGCCACAATGATTTACTCTGCTAAGAATAATAATTCACATTTTCATGGCATGAATTGTAGAAAAGAAAAAAGACGTTCTTATCAAAGCAGCGGAAAGCCTGTGAAATGCCAGTTTCTGGTTGTGGAGAGGTTTTTATTACGCGCACTGATTGCCTCTGAAGTTTGCATCATCCCAGGCTTCAGCCTCAGGAGGGAAGGCTTATCTCCAGCAGAGATCAGTGGCAGGAAACAGTCCCAACTCTCAAACAGTGGCACCCAGACTCGATGGCCAATCTAGCCCAGATGGAAGCCATAAAACAGTCCTCACTCGCTGGCTGGTTGCAAGGAGGAGAGTTTTATCTGGTGAGCACATCAGGAGGTCACGCACAAAGAACTGTACCGGGCAGCCTGACCCCCATTGCTTTTGGGTTTCATCTCGCTCTCTTTCTGAAGCTCAAAAGGGCAGAGAGTGGACTCTCATCCTAGGATATTTTTTCTCTTTGGCTGCCTCTGCTCTGGCTCATGTGTCAGGCCGAGCCGAGGAAGGCCAAACTATAAACTGCGTGTTCTCAGAGGGAACCCTCTCAGGAATTAAGAGCTTTGACCATATTTGAAAGGGGAGAAAAGTTTGAGGGAAACTTTCTCACCAGGGACACTAGGGGGGAGAGGGTATTATGTTCCCCAAATTGGACTCAGCGTAGGAAGGAGGTTGGGATGTGAATGAACACATGGTGAGAATGTTTGGAAGGCAGTTTTCCTGGAGGTAACATCTGTCTTCAGGTTGGATTGCATCTTTTCCAAAATGGAAGGTACCTCTAGCAAGGGGTTGGCCTGATCTCCCTGATGTATCTGCTCCTGCTTTAGCGCAGAATCACAGTTGATGAGAATGTGAAGGACTATGAGGCATCTTTTCATCCATTTTCTCCAAGCTCGTCACCTCTCCATATTTCTTTTTGCGATCGACAGAGAGTAGTCCCGGAGGGTCCGATGTTATGGTTTCTGAGGAGGCTGTTTATGTGACGTCATCTGGTCATTATTTAGAGCTCCTTCTCTTTTCATCAGCTCATACTTTCTTGCCCTTTGTTCTTCCTTTAGTTTAAGTGGTTCCATGCCCACTTAAAATTCCACGTACTTATCAACGGTGTGCACAGCCACAGCATTTGTACACTTCCTAGTATACAGAACACGTACACATTCATTGTTTCATTTGATCCGAATTTCAGAACAGCTCTGGGAAGTAGGCATATGATTATTTCCCTCAGGAAGTGAGAACATGGGTCTCATTCATGGTTGCTTTTCACTGAGATTCTTGACTTGGTAGCCAATGCCACACTACCTGGCATGAAATGCCACACTAAGTGGCTGTGAAATCACTGACAGTTGGTGCCCGGAAGGACCGTGGGGGGAAGTTAGTAGATTCGCCTTCTTATTTTATAAACGAGAGGACTAAGGTAAAAGTAAGTAATTTGCCTACCTCATGTACCTCTGGGTTTTCCACAGGGTTTTGTTTGGTTGGTTGGTTGCATTCAGACCAACAGTAGTCAGCATGTTTTGTTCTCACCCTTAATGTGTGTGTTTGATATTGCAGCTGGTGGACTTCAGGGAAGTGGTTTCCCAGATGCTGGGCTTGAACATGACCAGTCTTGCACTTCCCGACTATGAAATCATCAAATGTCTTGAAAGACTGATCCATTTACATCAGCATCACTTTGTCACCTGTGCCTGCCTCAAAGATGTGACGCTTGGGTGAGACAGGCACCCACAAAGCCACTTAAAACTCCTTCATTGAATACCATGTCTCTTGAAGGAGGTAGAGCTAAGTGATGGCACACAATTCTCGATTTCACGAATTCCCGAAACCTTTGAAATTTGATCAGTATGCGAATACCATATACTTTGATGATAGAGCGAGGATCCGTCATTTGCAAAAAAAGGATCTCAGAGGTGCCAGCTGTAGGGAAATGTCTGATGCTAAAAACACCTATTGTTTTATTTGCTAGCACTTTGGGACCCAGAAGAGTTCCAGTAGATTGTAAACCTAGAATGGGCAATGGTGGTAGGGAATTTACATTTATGGGATTCCTTTTATGACTTGGGGGCTTTCCTACCCAATTTAATTCTCATAATAGCCATGTGGAGAAGGTTTAGTGTTTGATTTTACAACCTCTCTGGGGCTCAGAGAGGGTGTTACCTACCCAAGATTGCAATTGGTTAGCAATTGAACCAGAAGTCTTACCATGCTGGCTCTGGGTCAAAGGCTGTACCTTCTCTGTTACATCGCACTCCTCCCGATTCCCCTGAATTCCTGTGATCCTGGTGAAAATTGCCCCCATAAAGAAAGGCAGACATTCATAGAATCAAGAATTGAAGCCCCCAAAGTAACAGATTTATGAATGTTACCCATATGATTTCTTTAAAAGGCAATATACCAAATTATTTGGTAAAACATACATAGGGTCTGAGGTCTTGGAAGAAATTTACCTGTTTTATTTAAAAAAAAAATTTTTTTTTTAAACATTTTTATTTGTTCTTGAGACAGAGAGAGACAGAGCATGAATGGGGGAGGGGCAGAGAGAGAAGGAGACACAGAATTGGAAGCAGGCTCCAGGCCCTGAGCCATCAGCCCAGAGCCCAACGCGGGTCTCAAACTCACGGACCCTGAGATCGTGACCTGAGCCGAAGTCGGACGCTCAACCGACTGAGCCACCCAGGCGCCCCGAAATTTACATGTTTTAAATGTGGCTGCCAGATCACATTTGGTGGCAATTTTTCATGTTGGAGCAGGGTTGATCTCAGTCCTTGAGAAGTCAAACCTTTAATGTGAAACCTGTCACATGAAATCCTGTACAGTTTTATTCACCAGTTTATCAGATGCACTGACAGCAGGGGTACTTTTTTCAGATTGGGATTTTATTATGACTTTCTGTCATTTTCTGCCTTCTTTTTAAATGTGTATTTCACAGATATTTTTCAGGAAGCCATATTCTTAACTTTATTGAGAGAAACTTTTACTTTTTTGGTCGATTACCTTATTTTTGCCATATGTAATTTTCTAAACAGTTTCTGAAAAAAGTGTTGGTGTCTAATTAAAGGAGAGGGGAAAAACAGATTACATCCGAACATTAAGAGAAAAAGCATATTCTGCGGGGCACATGGGTAGCTTAGTTGGTTAAGCCTCTGACTCTTGAGTTTGGCTCAGGCCATGATCTCACAGTTCCTGAGATCGAGCCCCAAGTCAGGCTCTGCGCTGACAGCAAGGAGCCTGTTTGGGATTCTTGCTCTCCCTCCCTCTCTCTCCCTCTCCCTGGCTCATGCGTATGCATGCTCTCTTACTCTCAAAATAAATAAACTTTAGAAAAAGAGAGAAAAAGCAAATTCTAGAGGAAAGGAAATGAGTTTGACACTTATTGATGACAGATCACACAGAGGAAGAGGAAGCAACGATGTCCTCTGGGAGATGGGTCATGGTCGCCTGGCTTTCTCCCTTGTGTGCAACGATAGTATAAAGTACCTTTTGCAACTGAATAAACACACCTTCACAGCCCTGACTGAGGACATGAGCTAGGTCTGCAACAGGCTGGAGAGGCAGAATTGTATTTTCCCCGCAGAAGTCATCTCTGAAGATCCCCTCACATGCTCCATGGAGACAGTGGCTGCTGTTCTGGACCCATACACACTCAGACTGAAGGAGGCAACCTTACTGTCTGGGTCTCTGGAGGACTGAATTGCTGAGTGGCTTTGCTTCAGCCATGCCATAGAAAGGTGGGGGGTGTTCAGAGATGGAGGGATTGTTTTTATACCCCTGTTTTATATCTCTGTTCTCATTTTCCAAATACAGTCTTTAACGAACTTCGTTTATCTTCTCTGTGAAGTTATTTTCAACACTATTCGACGTCACTTTCAAAGCATAAACTCATAAAAATATTTCTCCATTTCGTGACATAAGAAAAATAAGTTCTATCTATGTGGATGGTCCATATGCACATTAACTATTTGTCAATTAGACAAGTTGAAATCCCTTAATAAAGCCATTTTCCTCCTTGTTGAAATGCCAGTTGGTTGTTGGCTTTCCCTCCATGGCATTCATTCTAGAGCTGGCAGACCAACCTCACATTTTTGTGTTAGATTTTGTTCTTCTATAATATCCATGTATATTTTATGTTGGCCAATAAAACGTGTTATGTTGATGAGATTTTCTAAATAGGGTTTTAAAATATTTAACACTAACTCTTCTACCAAATACACTTGAGTGATAATTGCCTTTGAGATGATTATTCTGGTCATTGTCTGGGACGTTTAAATGCATGCATAAAATATCTCCATTAGGAAAAAAAAAAAGAATTAAACCCAATCAGTTCTACCTTATAGTCTGTCTGTCTTACAGATGAACAGGGGATGATTCAAGGTCAAGGGGTTGTGGGCTGGAGAGTGGTTAAAGAATGTCTATATTATTTATATTGTAATAATCCTTAGGACTTGGACGTGGAGTTTAATTTTCACTGGGAAGCATTTCATGGCTATATAACCTTTGATCGGGAAGGCTCTTGCCCACTCTATGCAATAGTGATTTTATCCACATTATTGTACAACCCCACTTAGCTTCTCCTCAGTAAGTGGGGTCTGTATGCTTCCCTCTCCTCTATGCTGCCTCCACACTGTTATGCCCGTGTCTTCGTATAAAAATCATTGCTCATTTGAGGCTCCTTGCTAACTGAATATAACTTTTCTCTTGGTCCTCATTGCAGTTACCTGTTAACATCCTGTATGTCTTCCTACTTAAGATGGTTCATAGTGGGGCTCCTGGGTGGCTCAGTCACTTGAGCATCCAACTTCGACTCAGGTCATGATCTCACGGTTCGTAGGTTCAAGCCCCACATTGAGCTCTGTGATCTGTTTTGGATCCTCAGTCTCCCTCTGTCTCTGCCCTTCACCTGTCTTCTCTCTCTCTCTCTCTCTCTCTCTCTCTCAAAAATAAATAAACATTAAAAAAAAAGATGGTTCATAGTTGTCTTCTCCAGCCACATTAAGTGCTGCCTTCTTCTCGGGTGACTTTAGTGCCCATAAGGAAAATTCATACAACGTTTTATCTTTAGTTTCTTGGCCTTCTTGACCTTCATACTTTTACCTTCTTTTGTTTCAGCTATTTAAACCTTAGATTGCAGTGTATAGCAATCCAAATGAAACTCCTGTAAGTCAAAGAGAATTTGGGGGGGGGTACTCATTTGAAAGATTCAGGAGTAGACTAGCTTCAGCACGGCTAGACGCAGGGATTTAAAATTGTTATTTGGATTCTTTTTGCTTCTACCCATCTTCCTTTTCTCCTTGATTTGCTTTTCTTTGCATGTTGGTCTCCCTTTCTCCTTCTGTTGATGGGTATCTCCATGCTGCCAGCAAAGATGATAACCAGCAGCTACATGGTCTTTTCAACTCATGAGCTGAGAAAATGAGACACTCTCTGCCTCCAAAACTCATGGAAGGAGTGTCAGGGAAGAAGAGTCTGATCATGTCTTCTTGGCCACACACTCCTTCCGAACCAAGCATTGTGGCCAAGGGATGAACTCACTGGCCTGCATCCCATGAATCCAACTGGCCTGCAGTGAGGTGGGGTGGGGTGAGGTTCCAAGGTGATCTGTTCAACCAGAACCACACGTAATGACAGAAGGAAAGCTGGACAGGCACACAGCACACATCTATGACCCTTGGTCAAATTTAGGATCTTCTAATTACCTGCAACTTCTCCACCTCTAAAATCTTATAATCTCCATAAACTCTTATCATTGCAGACCTCTATCTCTTACCCCACATAAGTGCTCTTTGGGTTTCCTTGGTTCTCATATTTTCTCCCTGCTAGCCTTGCCATCTGGGGTCAGCCTAGATACTCTGGTTCCTTTTTATAGTCATTCTTTTCCCAACACCTTCAATTCCTTGTGCCCTTGCCCCTCATCCCTCGGATTTGAATTAGTCCCAACTAACAATGTTTCTGCTGCTTTTCCTGCCCCACTGGATGAGACTGGAGGAAATCACAGGTGGCCTGGCAAATTCTCACCTGAGCCCTCTGGGCTAACTGTAATCCTTCCCAGTTCCCCAGTTTGAGCTCGCTGCCATTTTCCAAAATGACTGTTGCAAATATTCTACTCTTCCTCAAGGCTCTTAATCTGTCTTCTTTCTCCACTGTCAGCAGATAATCTTGTCTCCTCTTTCACCCACAAAGTAGAAGCCATTACAGGACATATCTTCAATATCAGATCCTAAAATAGCCTGATATGTGTGCATATATCGTGGCCCCCTTCCCTCTTCTTGCCTTGGGTTATTTCCTCTGCCTGGCCGCTTGTGTCCTCACTAACTTCATCCTATAAATTGTCCTCTGTCTTGAAAGCGTTTTCAACCTTACTTTCCTTTGTGGCTTCTTTCCCTCAGCATTTAAATATGTTCGTCTTAAATCAGTCCCTTTACTCCCCAACAACTTCTCCGTAGAGCCTTATTTCCCTCTGTCTTTCTGGTCTCACCTCCTCTTCACACCATCTTCCGCGGCAACCTGGCTTTGGTCTCCACTCACCTGGTTCTCACATTTTTGTTAGCAAACCTCTGTTAGTTTTTCTAAATTAATCGATTAATCTATTCATTTAGAGAGAGAGAGAGAGAGAGAGAGAGAGCAAGCCTGAGTGGAGGAGGGGCAGAGAGAGAGAGAGAGAGAGAGAAAGAATCTCAAGCAGGTTTTGCACTGTCATCATAGACCTGACATGGGGCTTGATCCCATGACCCTGAGATCATAACCTGAGCAAAAATCAGGAGTCAGACACTTAATGGGCCAAGCAACCCAGGTGCCCCAAACCTCTATTAGTTTTGAAGCGTTCATCTTACTAGATCTTTCTGTAACATTTGATACAATTGACCATTTCCTTCTTGAATTATTCTTTTCCATTACCTTCCATGATGTGACATTCAGCTCATTTCCCCCCTCTCCCCCCTACCCCCCACTCCAGCCTCTCTGGGTTCTTGAGTCAGATTATTTTAAGGTTATAGGAAACAAAAGTGAAATCAGAGGTTAATGTAAGGATGAGTATGGATATGAGTGTTGGTGTGAATCTTGACCTCCCAGTCGGAGGTCAGTGAGGAACAGTTATACATCACAGAAACCAGAATGTGGTTGATAGTCCAACAATTGGAGAGCCAACAGGGTGGCTCTCATGGCCGGGTTCTCTTACTGGTCCTATGCTTGCTGGTTTCCTTTGATGTCATGAGGACTCAACTTCCCTCTGTCTCTGTTTCTACTGCTTCAGCTGGTGTCTCAGACGTCTGGCCTCCAGAACTGTGAGACAATATGTTGTTTAAATCACTCAGTTTGTGGACTGAAGATGGGGAAATCATGCCCCATTTTACAAGATTACTGTAAGGATTAAATAATGTAGAGCATTTAGAAAATATCCTGGCATGTGGGGAGTACGCAATGCATGTTAGCGAACAACATTGTTATTGTAAATATTGCTAACTAGTTCCATCTATTCTTGTGGCTTTAATTACCATCTATGCAATGATGATATCAACCGTTGTCTCTCTAGATCAGACTCCTGTCCTGATCTCACTGGTGCCAGATGGTGTGGAGAGGACACCTGTAGGAATTGAGCAAAATAGACTTGGGTTCAAATATAAGCTCTGCTGAGTGACTTGGGCTGTTTGATTAACCACTTTGAAAACCCATGTGCTTCAGGACTAAAATAGGAATAACAAGACTAGTTTCCTCACAGAGTCTTTATATAAAGATTCAATGAGTCAATGTATATAAGGTTTGCAGCTTAGGACATGGATGTCACAAGTGCTCAATGAATGTTGTTATATCCTATAGGAATCTTAAACTCAGCATATGCAATGTTGAATTTTATCTATCTATCTATCTATTTATCTATCTATCTATCTATTTATATAGAGAGAGCAAGAATGGAAGAGAGGGGTGGGAGGAGAGAGAAAAAGAGAGAGAGAGAGGGAGGATCTTAAGTAGGCTGTCTGCTCTCTGAGGAACCAAATGCAGGGCTTGATCCCATGACCTTGGGATCATGACCTGAGCTGAAATCAAGAGTCAGATGTTCAGCTGACTGAGCCACCCAGATGCCCCATTTTTTAAAATTTATTTTAATTAGTTTATTTTTTTGCAATGTTGAATTTATAACTTCTGACTCCATCATCTTCTCGCCAATAGCCTTTTTCTCTTCTGGGCTCCCTGCCCCAGCCAATGGCCTGACATCTGCTCAAATGTCCAAGACAGAGTTTGGGGAGGGAACTCTGACTTGTTCCTCTCCCTCCTCCCATATCGGATAAATCACAAAGCCCTGTCTGCTCTACCTCCTGTCTTCTCTCTTATCTATCTACACTTTCCTTCCACATTAACATCACAGCAGCTTATACCCCATTATCTCTTACTCACTCAGACTTCTCTGAGTGCTGAGCAGATGCTGTGATTCACCACCCAGGTCCTCCCTTTAGGACTGAAGCACTCCTTCAGCTGCCCAGAGCTGTTGGCTCTTGACAATCTATAGCTGAGTTCCTTGCAAGGACTTGCCCTTGGCTGAAGGGAGTGACCTCATCCTGGGTCACAGACTTTTCCCAAAGGCAGTTTGTATCTAGTGACTGGTCAGTGTGGGAGTACAAAGACCTGGCCTTCTTTCCTCAATTCAAGACCACTCTGAAGGGTCATGTCATATTCAGAACTACACCAGCCCCTAAGACCAGCCAAATCCTCTGTTGCGAGTGCATTATACTTCAACTGCTTCCTCTGCCCAGTCTGCTTTCTTACTTTCCTACAGGTTTTGTTCTAACTGCAATTCAACAAAACTTCTGCCTCCAAATTCCCATCTCAGGGTCTTTCCAGGACCCTTTTTTAGGGTCTTAGGTCTGTCTGACAGATTAATTCATTCTTCTTGTAGCTAGTTATGAAACTATGAAGCCATTTGATGTTTTCCATCATGTAGTTTTATCAATGAATACGTGTTTGTTGATCACTTGGTGGTATAGGATCCACAAAAACTAGAACAACAACAAAAAAGCCCCCAAATATCAATGACTTAAATTACTTGGTTATCTCCTTCTCTTCAGAATTCTCTATAGCGATTCATAACTAGGTTCCAGTATAGTGTTGAGTACCAAAAGATTTTATTCTATATTTCCATTTCCTCTTAGTTTTAACAGTGTAGAGTACAGAATGGACACTACTCCAAGTAGCTTAACCAAGAAAGGATTTATTAGAGGGTATTAAGTGGCTTGCAGAATCATGTGAGGGCTGAAGAATAGACTTGAAGTTGAATTTTCCTTAGCAATTCCCAAAGGTACACCACAGAATGAGACTACCAAAAGCTGCTGCTACTTCCGTAGTCAGAAAGCCAGAGGATCCAGAATCTCATTGATACTACCAAGATCTGGAAGCTACCACTTTTACGGTGCCTCCTCTCCTGCTGCTCGCTCCATTTCCTGCTGCCACCTGGGCCAGAAGGAAATGGGCGCCTTGTGCCTCATCTCTCAGAATCCAGGCACCTTGTGACTCTCTGCTAATGAAGACGCAGGAAACCAAGAGTGTTTCTTCCGCTTGCCAAAAGAAGTAGCTGTAGCAGTAGAGGTGTGACTACTGTCATCTTCCAGATCTCACATTTGGGCATCTAACTGGCAAAACCCAAATTATATCTGGAATCTTTTCTGAAGGGATTCTGGGAAACACAGTATTTGGCTTCCCAATATCAGAAGTGCAGAAAGGCATACTGGAACAATGTTTTTCAAACTTTATGATAAACTTTACTCTAAAATTCAACACACACACACACACAGAGTCACAGTCATGTCTGCCTGAAATAAAAGATTCACAAGACAATGGGATGCCCTGACAGATTCTATTCTAGTCTCTGCTGTGCAATTCTGTACTCCTGTAGCCTATGCCGCTTCATGAAGAAATGCCCGTCTTGACCCCCTAGGTTGACTTCATGACCAACTAATGGATGGCAATGGCAGTTTGAAAAAAAAAATACTATAAGAAGGGAGAAGTGGATGTTGAGTGCTAATCCACGATATCCACTCTACTATATTGTTCCCTTCTCCTGCCTCTGGATTAACAAAAATGATTTAAGTCTGCTCAGAGAGGGACTTAGTGATGACAGTGTGCAGTGGCTAGGGAATCAGGAGAATGGGTTCCAGTCCTTCCGGTAGCTGTCTCTCCTTCCATAGAGCGTTGGGGTAGCTCAGTGTGCTAATGACCTAACTGACCTGTACCTGGAAAAATTGAGAGAGCGGATAATTGGGATCTTGTGATTTTTTGTTTGTTTGTTTGTAGAGGACGGATTAAGCCCACAAGGCGATCTTAGCAGCAAAAACACTTGTGCATCAACTATTGTACTCCTTAAAAAATTAGTTGGCTTCAATTCAGTTCCTGGTTATGTACATAGGCGTAAAATCTAATGATTCATTCTCAAATTATGATGGTATGTATTGAATGTGAACTGTACGATTAGTTCACCTGCCCCATGTTTGGAAGGTGATTGTTAATTTTTCTGTTAAGGTTTGCAAAGAATTTAATCCCTTAATGTAGCGCTTTTAGGTAAAAGCTTATATTTGCCAATGACTAAGGCTTTTAATAAGGACTTTTCTCCTAATTTGCTGTAGGTTTAAAGGTAATTGGTGTTAAGAAAGAAAAGCCTACTGAGAAAGCAGAACAAAATAAACATTTAACAAATGCCTATTCTGTGCCAAATGGTGTATCAAGCATTTTCATCTGTGATGACTCATCTAATCCTCACATTAATTCTTTTTTTCTAAAATGTTTATTTATTTTTGAGAGAGAGAGAGACAGACAGAGCACTAGCGGGGGAGGGGCAGAGAAAGAGAGGGAGACACAGAATCTGAAGCAGGCTCCAGGCTCCGTGACAGAGCCCGACGCGGGGCTCAAACTCACAAACCACAGATCATGACCTGAGTCGAAGTCAGATGCTTAACTGACTGAGCCACGCAGGCACCCCATCCCCAGATGAATTCTTAAAGGAAGAATTAGAATTCTCATTTTTGCAGATGAGGGGGAAAAGGGTTAAAGTGATTAAAAGGAACTTGCTCTTGGTCGTTAAATGAACAGGTGGAAGAATGTGGGATTTGCACCCAGTTCTGGCAGACTCAGCTCTCGCTTTTCCTCCTGTACCACGGTGTCCCTACTGCTTTAATTGTTTGTTCAAGGTGACTGAAAGTGGAAAAGAGTAGTCAATACAGGCGTCATCAAGAAGACTGGAATTTTCATGTTTTAGAAGAAGAGACGTTTGAATGGATACTTACTTAAAAGTTTCCTAAGCCACCCTCAGCTCTTTAGAGGACCCTGATATCTATAAGCAACAGGGAATTGTGAAGATTATCTTGTGGGCTTTATTTTGGTTTCATATCTTTCATGGTTTCCTTTTGCTCGTGATAGTATTTAAAGGGACCAGAAGAGTTTGTAAGTAATTATAAAATACTTCCCCATTTTGTGACCTTGACTCAATGACCTGTCATCCATGTGGAACTTTAGTTGTTCACGGTTGTTGCAATGCGAGGAATGCTAAACTTGTAAAATACATGGGAAAAAAAACCCCTACAAAGTGTTTATGCCTCTTTTAAGGACTCATTAGACTCTTAGCTCAGTGTTTGTGTTTGAATTTTTCTTCTTTTAGCGAGTATACATAAAATTAAGTAAAACGTTAGATTTAAAAGAACACATTTCAACGTGATTCTTCACCCATGCAATTTGATTTCATTACCCTCAGTACAGAGGTTGAGCTGACATAGAAACGGACGGGATATATAATAGATGACTTTGGGAAACACGGTTCACATAGTTTTGAGAACCACGTTGCCTTTTTTTCCCCCTGGCCAAGTCAAGTGGCTTCTTTAAAACTTTTCCTTCATTATTTCTTATAAGTAAGCTAACATACAGTCTACGTGGCTCTGCTGATTGTCCTCAGAAAGTTCCTCCACTGGAGGAAGCCCCTGGGATGCTTCTCACAGAATATATGACTGGCAAGGAAAAGACAGCTTCCAAAGAAGTTCTGAAAAGCCCTTAATCTTAATAATAATAGTTACCATTTATTTTATTTACCAGAGACTGCAGTGGAGCTCCTTGTGAGCTTTATCTAATTTAATCTTCTCCTAAGCTCTTGAGGCAGACACTGTTATTAGCCTCTTTTTAAAGCTGAAGAAATGTGGGGTGCCCGTGGCTCAGTCGGTTGGGCGTCCGACCTCAGCTCAGGTCACGATCTCACGGTTTGTGGGTTCAAGTCCCGCATCGGGCTCTGTGCTGACAGCTCAGAGCCTGGAGCCTGCTTCAGATTCTGTGTCTCCCTCTCTCTCTCTCTGCCCCTCCCCCACTTGTGCTCGGTCTCTCTCTCGTGTCTCCAAAATAAATGTAAAAAAAAAAATTGTTTTGAAGCTGAGGAAACGGTCTAAGGGAGGTTAACGTTAAGTCTGGTGTCAGATCACGCTGTTGGGTGGTCTGCTTGGTGCGTTTCCTTCCGCCCTATTCCGCCTCCTCCACAGAGGAGCCCACTGCCAGGCCCCGAAGAGGGGGTGCCTGGACAGGTCGTGTTCTGTCCTGTATGAGAGGGACCTGTATCTGTGCATGTGTGTTAGCCAGAAGTCTGGGTGAATTGGACGAGGAGGAAAGAAGTCTGCTCAGCAGAGAGCTGTGTTCACAGCAGGAGATTCTGACTCGCTAGTTTGGGAACCAGGATGATTGCCTTCAGTTTAATGGTAAAGGTTAATTTTTATTTTTTTTATTTTTTATTTAAAAAAAATTTTTTTAACGTTTATTTATTTTTGAGACAGAGAGAGACAGAGCATGAATGGAGGAGAGGCAGAGAGAGAGGGAGACACAGAATTGGAAGCAGGCTCCAGGCTCTGAGCCATCGGCCCAGAGCCCGACCTCACAGACCGCGAGATCGTGACCTGAGCTGAAGTCGGACGCTTAACCGACTGAGCCACCCAGGCGCCCCTAAAGGTTAATTTTTAAAGATCTGCTCCTACAGTGGGGACCTCTATGCCACTTGTTTAGAAGTACGATAACATGAGGACTAAGAGCATGAACTTTGGAGTTGTGTTCACTGGACTTTCACCCGAACCCTACGTTTTCCCGTGGGCTTCCGTATCTGGGCGTTGGTTCTGTCATCTACAAAATGAGGATTTCGAATGGTACCCATCTTGGACAGCTGGTATGAGGGTTAAGTGGAGTAATAAGTATGAAATGTTCAGTCCAATGCCTGACATATCATAACTGTCAGTTTATATACTAGTTATTATTGGTATTAGGCCCTTATATGCCCAACAATTATGTTTTCATATTTAATACCTTTGTTCTGAAACTAAATCACTTCAACCAGACAGTTATAGTTATGTTTTCCTCCTTCTGGTAGACTGTTACATGGATGGACACCAATGGATCACACGTCCCGGTATTGCTACTCTTGTACAACCCTTCCCTACTTCACAGTGACTCTGGGCTTGGCCATATGACTTGCTTTGGACAATGGGACATCAGCAGGTGTGATGAAAGCAGAGGTTTGATGAGCACTTGTACACTGGGACTGGCCCTCGCGCAACACAGGTGTGCAAGAAAGACCAGGTCTGGCTGGTCTTTGAGAGAGATCCTAAGATCACGCAGAGAGAGAGGCATAACCATCCCAGTGTTCTGGTTGAGCCCAACCCTGAGCCAGATTTTCCTCTGAATGCAACTATATGGGGGATGCCAGTAATGCATGGAAGGACTGCCCAGACAACCCATGCAATCATGAGAAGTAATAAATTAGTATTGTTTTAAGCCACTGATTTTGGGGGGGAGTGGTTTGCTATGTAGCAATGGATGATTGAGACACCCTCTGTGATACACAGAGGATAATATTGTGAAACATAACCATTTACCAAACCTGTGGTAATAAAAACACAGCAGAAATACTATAATCCCAATGGATTTGTATTTCTGTGGAGAAAGAGATGAGTTTTCAAGGAAATTAAAGTAGCACATCTGCATCCTGGGCCCATGTCCTGTTGCCAAGAAGTCGATCAGGAGGCATCATTGCCAGGACTTCTGCTCGGTGGGAAAGCCATTGCCGTGGCCGTCAGCCTGTGGAAATACGACAAAAACCCACAGGCGCTCCAACCGCCTTGCCACAATCATTGCAACTCATATTTCCATTTGCCAACAAAACCGGTGCTTACAACAGAAAAATAAGGCAATTTATATTTTCAGAAATAAATGTTTTATTTGGAAAATGTCAGTGCTGGTTGCACCCTAATGGTATTTTTCCAAAACATGTGGTTAGTAAGAAGAGTAGAGGAAGGACTTGGCTATTTCCAGAGAGCCCTGAGAGGTTGACTAAATAATATTGGACGTTATTGTATTTGAAGGGACAAGAGCCTGTTTGCCCTGTGGCTGCCTAATAGATGTGACCTGTGACTTAATCTTGCTACGTGGACCGGCTCAGGTACATGCACTGAACGTTACTCGTCTCAGTGATTCAGATTCCCTTTCTGGAACTGCTTTTATTCATTGCATTTAGCTGAAGTAAATTGAGTGGTTTGGACACTGAAGAGGATTATGAATCCTTAGGGAGAAAATACATTTAATCCATGACTAGGATAGAATAAACAAAACAAAATCCATTTTGAATGAACAGGATGTTTTTTTTTTTTTAAATAGACTTTACGTTTTAGAGAAGTTTTAGGTTCACAGCAAAACTGAGTGAAAAAGGTATAGAGATTTCTCACATACTCTCTCCTCCCCTCCTCCCCACCTCTAGCCTCCCCCACTATCAAAATCTCACTCCAGAGTGGTACATTTGTCACAGTCAATGAAACTACCTTGACATACCATTATCACCCAAAGTCTGTAGTTTACATTAGGGTTCTCTCTTGCTTTTGTGCATTCTGTGAAGTTTTGACAAATGCATAATGACACGTACCTATCATTATAGTAGCATACAGTGTAGTTTCATTGCCCTACAAATCTTCTGTGTTCTACCTACTCATCCCTCCCTCCCCTCAAACCCTGAAAACCATTGATCTGTTTTTTTTTTTTTACTGTCTCCGTAGGTTTGCTTCTTCCAGAATGTCCTATAGTTGGAGTCATACAGTATGTAACCTTTTCAGATTGACTTTTTCACTTAGAAATATACATTGTTCTGTGTCTTTTGATGGCTGGGTAGGCTTATTTTTTTTAGCACTGAATAATATTGCATTGTCTGGATTACCAAAGTTTATTCATTCATTCACCTACTCATAAAACATCTTGGTTGCTCCAAGTTTTAGCAGTTATGAATAATGGTGCTATAAACATCTGTGTGCAGGTTTTCGTGTGGATGTGTTTTCATGGGTAAATGCTAAGAATCATGGTTGCTGGCTCATGTGGTGAGAGCATATTTAGTTTTGTAAGAAACTGCCAATCTGTCTTCCAAAGGAGCTGTACCATTTTGTATCCCAACCAGCAATGAATGAGCTCCTCCTACTCCACGTCCTTGCCAGCATCTTGCCAGCATTTAGTGTTGTTAGTATTCCAGATTTTGGTTACTCTCATAGGTGTATGGTGGTATCTCATTGTTGTTTTGATTTGTAATTCCCTAATTTTGCACAAGTTGAAATGTTACGTGGGGCATCTTTTCGTATATTTATTTGCCATCTGTATATCTTTTCTTCGGTGAGGTGTCTGTTCAGATCTTTTGCCCATTTTTAATTTTTTAAAATGCTTATTTATTTTTGAGAGAGAGACAGAGCATGAGCTGGGGAGGAGCAGAGACAGGAGACACAGAATCCGAAGCAGGCTTCAGGCTGTGAGCTGTCAGCACAGAGCCCGACACGGAGCTCGAACTCACAAACCGTGAGGTCATGACCTGCGCCAAAGTCAGACGCTTAACCGACTAAGCCACCCAGGCACCCCTGAGACTACAGAATAGCTTAAATTAGTATACATTCATGCATACATTTGTTCACTCCAGAAAGATTAATTGAAGCTCTGCTCTGTCTCATCACAGATGCAGCAAAGATTCAACTACCAGGAAGATATTATATATCAGGTGCTCACAGTCTGGCAGAGGAGACAGACACACATACCATAATCCAATGAGATAGAAGCAAAGCAATGGAAATATACCCCCAAGATCCCTCTGCTCAACAGATTTCCCCTGTGTCTCAGCCTTTACTGGGTTATTTTTTGATAATTTTCATAACTACGTTTTTGCATCTCACAAAGAATTTTTATATATCCTCACCTTCATGGTCTTGCTGTTCTCGAGTCCAAGCCCCAGGTCAGGCTCTGTGCTGACAGCTCAGAGCCTGGAGCCTGTTTCAGATTCTGTGTCTCCCTCTCTCCCTGCCCCTCCCCTGCTTGCACTCTGTCTGTCTCCCTCTCTCAAGAATAAATAAACATAAAAAATTTTTTTAAAAATTATGTAGTCTCTATGAAATTGGATCTGTCAGAAACAATCTTAAATGTTATTTGATGACCAGCCTGGGGTACTAACACAATTGGAGACCCTGCTATATAGTGGTTAAGGGCTTGGACTTCGAAATCAGAGAGATCCAACTCTGAGTTCTGATTCACCACTTTCAAACTGTTCTTGGGTAAAGTACCTTTCTTTCTTTTCTTTCCTTTTTTTTAAAGTTTATTTATTTATTTATTTTGAGAGAGACAGAGACAGGGTGAGTTGGGGAAGGGCAGAGAGAGAGGGAGACAGAGAATCCCAAGCAGGCTCTGAACTGTCAGCACGGAGCCTGATACAGGGCTCAAACTCATGAAACCATGAGATCATGACCTGAGCCAAAACCAAGAGTCGAATGCTTAACTGACTTAGCCACCGAGGCACCCCTGGGTAAACTATCTTTCTTATCCTCAGCAGTAAAGTGGGACCAAAAGTAATGCCTGTCTTTTGGGGTGGCTGTGAGGGTTATGTAAGAACACTGGTGGAAAGTGCCTCGTCTATGGTAGGAGCTCAACAGATATTGGTCATTATTGTGTTATAAATAAAATAGACTAACTGATGCATTAGCAATAATAAAATTGTGTTTGCACAAGTTGAAGGAGGAATGCCAAGTCTCGCTGGCAGGGGCAGGCATACCCCTGGTAGGGACAGGAATTCAAAGGTACAGTTAGAATAGGACAAAATGCTAGGAGGCATGAGTGAACCTTGCCTTGGTACAGGGTATACTGGGTGAGCATATCTTTCTGCTGATACTCTTTCTGTGTACTGTAGTTGACTTTAGGCCAAGGACACTGCGTGTTGGGATTCCAGTGGCACAGGTGTATTCTGACTAGGCAGGGTGGGAGTGGGTAAAGGGACAAGATTATGAGCCAACTTCACTCCTAGAAGTCACTGCCAGCCTGAAGTGACTCACTAGTCTTTATAGACCCTACAAGGCTCCTACAGAACCTTGAGTTTCCAACTCCTGGGGTTCAGATCAATTCATAACAACCAAGGATCTCTTAGTTTGCTATCAACAGTCATAAAACCCCAATCACTAAGAAAACATTGTTGCTTACATGGTTTTCAATCCTGCTCCACAGTTTACTCTGTGGCCTAATATGGAAGAGAGGGCTAAGGGTGACAAGAAGTTAACTATTAGAGTTATTGATGTTTTTACAGAGGAAGCCAAAATATGTGCTCTTGTTGCTATTAGGAATTGATGTCCCGCTCATGTAGTATTAAAAGGTTTCACTGGAGAGATAATAGGGGCAGATGGAGAACTGTGGGCAGATACATAGATGATCTCATCTCCAATAAATGAGTCTCATGAAAGTAAGGCTGCTTAAGTAGAAAAAGAACCAGCATACAGTCTGGGTAGCGTTCTGTGGTTCCCGGTTTATTCTTCACAAAATACTTTGTCTAGTTTTGAGTCTCAAGGACAGAAGCATTTGCCACATTCAAAGAATGACAGCCAGCGGGTCTTACAGATCCTGACCTGTCAGGTTTTTCTATCTGATGCTTAGTCTGGGTCACAGGGACTACAAATTACAAACAATAGTGTAATGTATATTTTGATTTATCTAGATAATTATTGACTCTATGTGTTTCTTCTTATCTGTCTTTTACATGTCTATCTATCCACCTATCTACTTATCTTGAATAAGTGCTCTCTTTTATAAAGTTTGTTGGAAGTAGGAGTTCTAGGGATTCTTCTTTGATAGCCATGCAGTGTTTTTCTGTTGAATTAGTAGACACAGAACTCTTAGATAATGTGATTTCTTTGCAACCTTGACCTTTGGGCGAGTTTCTAGATCCTGCATATGTAATATATGCCATTACACGCAGTGCTTATGAAGCCCCAGGGATTGCCCAGCACTCCATAGAGAGAAAGAAGAATTGCTATCACTTGAATTAAAAAAAACACATATATTTTTCCATGAAAATCTTCTTGTGAAGATTAGAAAAATATCAAGTAAAGTAAAATTTCCATCACCACCCCTAGTTCTATTCCTCTACCTAAATATGATCACTGATACCAGTTTGCAAATGTGTGTGTGTGTGTGTGTGTGTGTGTGTGTGAGTGAGAGAGAGAGAGAGAGAGAGAGAGAGAGAGAGAGAGAGAGATTTTAGTGTATCGTAAACATAAATGGTATTACATAGTATGTATTACTCTACATCTTACTTTTATCACTTAATAGGATGTGCTGTAGATGTCTCAATACATATAGATGTATCTCCCTTCTCAGGGTATCCTGCAGGGTATCTCATTACATAGACATTTCATAACTTGTATAATCATACCATTGGATATTCCCAGTTTTTCATGATTACCAGCGATGTTGCAATGAAACACCTTATGTATGCTTATTGTAAATATTTCAAGTATTTCTCTAGGACAGTTATGGAGATGCAGAATGGCTGGGTTAACATGTGCACTCACTTCTCAAGTTGCTTTCTTACGTGGCCGAACTGGTTTACTTCCAGAAGAGTATGAGAAAATCCATTTCTCCACAGTCACCAACAATTGATAGGATCTAATTTAGAAAATTTTGCGAATCTGAGTGAGTGAAAAGTAGTGTGTTGGTTGTTTCATTTTGCATTTCCCTGATGCAGGAGTAATGAGGGGTAGGAATTTTTACATGCTATGCTAGTTCTGGTCCTCTGAGAAGCAGAAACCAAGGCTGGATTAGATGTGCAAGAGGTTTATTAGGGAAATCCTTTGGAGGAGAAAGGAGGAGAGAGCAAACGCGGTAGTCAGACCACAATGCAGGTCTAGGCCCGCAAAAGAGAGAGGTGGAGGAGGAGAGCCAAGGAGAGGGAAGGTGGGTGAGGTAGGCAGACTCTCAGACATTCACTGTGGTTCTAAGAACACCTCACCCAAGCTGATGTGGAGCTCTTGAGCTGAAGTCACCTGTCGGAGGAATCTCGTACCTGTGCCTTGCAGGAAATCTGTTCCTAGGAGCCCTGCCTAGTTGCTTAGTCACTGGTTTGAAGCAGTTCAAGGGGATCATGGCCTCGGTATGAACACAGCAATGGATTCGGCCACAGCAGCCAGGATGTCTATCAGTTATGCCCCCCACAGCAGAAGATCTGAGTGGTGCATTTTCATGGCCAGCACATGTTTATTGACCATTGGATTCCCTTCCTCTAGGTAATGTTTTCTAGAAAGAGTCACATGGCAAGTATTTCAGGCTTCTCCCTTTGTAGCAGTAAAGCAGCCATAGCCTTTGTACAAAATGACCGCATGTGTTTGTGTACTGATAAAACTTTATTTACAAAAAGCAGGTGACGGGCCAACATATGCTGTAGTTTCCTGACCATTGGTTATATTTACAGTACCCATTACTTGAGAACTTTGTAGGATTTGTCTGTAACACTATTCAGACACAGTGCTTTTCTTAGGAGATAGAATTTGACTTTCTAATTTATTCTATAATTACTGGTATGTTTAACTTTACTCATGTATCAAAATTGATAATTCTTTTTTTTTGAAGTTTAACCATATTACATTGTTTCACTTTTCTTGCTACCAATTTTTACCTAGTGTGCTCTTACTTTTCAAAATCTCTATATATACTGCATTTTTTATTCCACTTTTTAAAAACTGATGTTTAATTTTGGATAACCTACATGAATTTTTAAAAAAAGCCTCTGTTACAAACAACTATAAATCAAAATTTATGTATAGAACTCAAGGTGTGATCAATTCATTGTCTAAATCTTGATTTTCTGTGGATAAAGAAAGCAATAAACAATTATGATGACATTTTATAGGTCAAATTTGTTGATATTTTTCTTTTTTTTTACATGTTTTTATTTGTATTTGAGAGAGGGGGGTACAGTGCGTGAGGGGGACAGGCAGAGAGAGAGGGAGACAGAATCTGAAGCAGGCTCCAGGCTCTGAGCTGTCAGCACAGAGCCTGATGTGGGGCTCGAACCCTCCAGCCATGATACCATGACCTAAGCCAAAGTTGGATGCTCAAATGACTGAGCCAACCAGGTGCCCTGATATTTTCCTTTTTTAAAACTCTCCATAAAATCATTTACTGAGGTAAAGTGTTCTACTGCCATTTGGATTCATATCTGTTGTTGATTTTTAAATTACCAGGGTTATTTAGAGTGGCTAAGAGCTCTGATTCTGGAGCTAGAGGCTTGCATTCGAGTCCTGGCTCTACCATTTACTAGCATTGTGATGTCGTGCAAATAAACTAAACGCTCTGCCCCAGATTCTTATTTGTAAAACGGAGCGAATCGTAGTATTTATATTGCCATATTGTGCCAATTAAATGAGTGAATGCATGCAAAGAACTTAAAACGGTGTCCGGAACAGGTAAGTTCTACCTGTTGTAGTTCTGCTTGTAGAGGTTGTCCTCTGTATGGCTTTGTTTCCTTGAGCTTGTCTTGATTAACTTTATGTAATCGTTGATGTGCTTTTTGTAAGATCCTGTTGTGAAATTCAGCAACTGCTGGTTCATCACTACGCCAATACCAGAGACCACCTTGATATCAGCTGTTCTGCCCTCAGAACTTCAGCGGGGGTGTCTCAAAGTGAGGGCTCAAAGTGAGGGCTCATCAGTGGTCCCCGCCATCCGGCCGACTGTCTTTGCTCTCTCCTCTTGGCGGTACATTTTCACAACCTTGGGGATGGTGTGATGTCGGAGAACTTTCACACTGGCTGAGGTGGTTTCCACGAACGTCATTGGAGATGGTAGTGGAAGAGGATGGATGCTGCTTTTGCAGGGTTGGGAGAGGGATGCGTTGTGTGAGGAGGTGGTTTGGGGAGAGCGTCGCAGTGAGAGTATAGAAAATAAGCAAGTCCTAAGAGAGCACCTCTTCATATTCTGATGCCTATCTTACCGTCCTCTTCAAAGAAAAGAAAGAGAAAAAACCTGTATTACTGATTAGCAATTTAAAAATTAACTGTGTGGTTTTATTTGTTGATTTATTGATTTCTGCATTTCTGTTCATTCATTTATTCTACCTTTTTTGGGAAGGTATTTTGTCCTTTAATTTCTTTTTTTTTAATTTTAATGTTTATTTATTTTTGAGAGAGAGAGAGAGGGAGAGAGAGAACGAGTGGGGGAGGGGTAAAGAGAGAGGGAGACACAGAATCTGAAGCAGGCTCCAGGCTCTGAGCTGTCAGCACAGAGCCCTTCTTGGAGCCCAAACCCAAGAACCATGAGATCGTGACCTGAGCTGAAGTCTGATGCTTGACCTACTGAGCCACCCAGGTGCCCCAATTGTTCTTTAATTTCTTGAATTGAAGGTTTACCTAATTTATTTTTAGTCTTTTTGGTTTTCTTTCTTTCTCTCCCTCTTCCTTCCCTCTCCATCCCTTCCCCACTCTCCCTCCCTTCCCCCTTCCTTCCTTCCTTCCTTCCTTCCTTCCTTCCTTCCTTCCTTCCTTCCTTCCTTCCTTCCTCCCTTTCTTTTCTTTCTTTCTTTCTTTCTTTCTTTCTTTCTTTCTTTCTCTCTCTCTCTCTCTCTCTCTCTCTCTCTTTCTTTCCTTCCTTCCACTTTTTGGTTTTCTAATAAATACATTTAAGGCACTGACTTTTCCCCTGAATACTGCTTTAGTGGGACACCCTTGGCTTTCCCCTCTTCACAGCTTATTGTTATCCTTTTCAACCTATACCGATGCTCATAACACTATCTATAAAGTATCTAGTTATTTAAAAAACAGCATTATTGAGAAAAATTAATATAATATACAGTTTACCAACTTATCCATTTAAAATGTATTATTCAATGTTTTTAGCATATTCACAGTATGTACAACCAACACCACAATCTAATTTTAGAATATTTTTGTCTCCTCTGAAAGAAACCCCATTCCCTCTCTCCTTTTCACTTCCCCGCCCCCCTAAACCATCACTAATCTATTTTTTGTCTTTATATATTTGCCTATTCTGGATGATTCATATAAATGGGATATTATAATGTGTGGTCTTTTATAACCGGCTTCTTTCACTTAGAATAACGTTTTTAAGGTTCATCCGTGTTGTAACATGCATAAGTACTTCATTCCTTTTTATGGCCAAATATTATTCAATTGCATGGATAATATGATACATTTTATTTATTTTATTTTATTTTTTAATATAATTTATTGCCAAATTGGCTTACATACAACACCCAGTGCTCACCCCAATAAGTGCCCTCCTCAATGCCCATAATCCATTTCCCTCTACCCACCCACTCCCCCCGCCCCACCCCCCGCCCCGCCGTCCACCTTCAGTTTGTTCTCTGTATTTGATAGTTTCTTGTGGTTTACCTCCCTCCCTCTCTGTTTGTAACTATTTTTCCCCCTTCCCTTCCCCCATGGTCTTCTGTTAAGTTTCTCAAGATCCACATATGAGTGAAAACATAGCTGTCCTTCTCTGACTGACTTATTTCACTCAGCATAGTACCTTCCTGTTCCATCCACATTGCTACAAATGGCCAGATTTCATTCTTTCTCATAGCCAAGTAGTATTCCATTGTATATATAAACCACATCTTCTTTATCCATTCATCAGTTGGACCTATAGACCCTTTCATAATTTGGCTATTGTTGAAAGCGCTGCTATAAACATTGGGGTGCATGTGCCCCTTGCATCAGCGCTCCTGTATCCCTTGGGTAAATTCCTAGCAGTGCTATTGCTGGGTCATGGGGTAGTTCTATTTTTAATTTTTTTGAGGAACCTCCATACTGTTTTCCAGAATGACTGCACCAGTTTGCATTCCCACAAACAGTGCAGGAGGGTTCCTGTTTCTCCACATCTTCACCAGCAAGTGTAGTTTCCTGATTTGTTCATTTTAGCCACTCTGACTGGTGTGAGGTGGTATCTCAGGGTGGCTTTGATTTGTATTTCCCTGATGATGAGTGATGTTGAGCATCTTTTCATGTGTCTGCTGGCCACCTGAATGTCTTCTTTGGAAAAGTGTCTATTCATGTCTTCTGCTCAGTTCTTCACTGGATTATTTGTCTTTCAGGTGTTGAGTTTGGTAAGTTCTTTATAGATTTTGGACACTAACCCTTTATCCAATATGTTATTTGCAAATTCTTCTCACATTCCATCGGTTGCCTTTTAGTTTTGTTGACTGTTTCCTTTGCAGTGCAGAAGCTTTTAATCTTGATGAAGTCCCAATAGTTCATTTTTTCTTTTAGTTCCTTTGCCTTTGTAGATGTGTTGGACAAGAAATTGCTGAAGCTGAGGTCAAAGAGGTTGTTGCCTGCTTTCTCCTCTAGGGTTTTGATGGCTTCCTGTCTCACATTTAGGTCTTTCATCCATTTTGAGTTTATTTTTGTGTATGGTGTAAGAAAGTGGTCTAGTTTCATTCTTCTGCATGTTGCTGTCCAGTTCTCCCAGCACCTTTTGCTAAAGAGACTGTCTTTTTTCCATTGGATATTCTTTCCAACTTTGTCAAAGATTAGTTGGCTATACATTTGTGGGTCCAATTCTGGGTTCTCTGTTCTATTCCATTGGTCTATGTATCTGTTTTTGTGCCAGTACCATACTGTCTTGATGACAGCTTTGTAGAAGAGGCTAAAGTCTGGGATTGTGATGCCTCCTGCTTTGGTTTTGCTCTTCAATATCACTTTGTCTATTTGGGGTCTTTTGTGGTTCCATAGACATTTTAGAATTGTTTGTTCTAGCTTTGAGAAGAATGCCGGTGCAATTTTGATTGGGATTGCATTGAATGTGTAGATTGCTTTGGGTAGTATTGACATTTTAACAGTATTTCCTCTTCCTATCCATGAGGATGGAATGTTTTTCCATTTCTTTGTGTCTTCTTCAGTTTCCTTCATAAGCTTTCTATAATTTTCAGCATACAGATCTTTTACATTGTTGGTCAGGTTTATTTCTAGGTATTTTATGGTTCTTGGTGCAATTGTAATTGGGTTCAGTTTCTTTAATTCTTTCTGTTGCTTCATTATTGGTGTATAAAAATGCAACTGATTTCTGTACATTGATTTCATACCCTGCGACTTTGTTGAAATCAGTTCTGGCAGTCTTTTGGTGGAGTCTGTCAGGTTTTCTATGTAGAGTATCATGTCATCCACAAAAAGTGAAAGTTTGACTTCTTTGCCAATTTTGATGTCTTTGATTTCATTTTGTTGTCTGATTGCTGAGGCTAGGACTTCCAACACTATGTTAAACAACAGTGGTGAGAGTGGACATCCCTGTCGTGTTCCTGATCTCAGGGAGAAAGCTGTCAGTTTTTCCCCATTGAGGATGATATTAGCTGTGAGCTTTTCATATATGGCTTTTATGACGTTGAAGTACGTTCCTTCTATCCTGACTTTCTTGAGGGCTTTTATTAAGAAAGGGATGCTGTATTTTGTCAAATGCTTTTTCTGCATCGATTGACAGGATCATATGGTTCTTATCTTTTCTTTTATTAATGTGATGTGTCACACTGATTGATTTGCAAATATTGAACCAGCCCTGCATCCCAGGAATGAATCCCACTTGATCGTGGTGAATAATTCTTTTCATATGCTGTCGAATTTGATTTGCTAGTATCTTGTTGAGAATTTTTGCATCCATGCTCATCAGGGATATTGGCCTGTAATTCTCCTTTTTTGTAGGGTCTCTGTCTGGTTTGGAAATCAAGGTAATGCTGGCTTCACAGAATGAGTCCAGAAGTTTTCCTTCCCTTTCTATTTTTTGGAAAAGCTTGAGAAGGATAGAGAAGGATAGGTATTATCTCTGCCTTAAATTTCTGGTAGAATTCCCCAGGGAAGCATCTGGTTCAGGACTCTTATTTGTTGGGAGATTTTTGGTAACTGATTCAATTTCTTCACTAGTTATGGGTCTGTTCAAATTTTCTATTTCTTCCTGTTTGAGTTTTGGTAGTGTATGGGTGTCTGGGAATTTGTTCATTTCTTCCAGGTTGTCCAGTTTGTTGGCATATAATTTTTCATAGTATTCACTGATAATTGCTTGTATTTCTGAGTGATTGGTTGTGATAAATCCATTTTAATTCATGATTTTATCTATTGGGGTCCTCTCTTTTTTCTTTTTTGAGAAGTCTGGCTAGGGGTTTAACAATTTTGTTTATTTTTCACAAAACCACCTCTTAGTTTCATTGATATGTTCTACTGTTTTTTTTTTTTTTTGTATTCTATATTGTTTATTTCTGCTCTGATCTTTATTATTTTATTTCGGCTGGGTTTGGGGTTTCTTTGTTGTTCTGCTTCTAGTTCCTTTAGGTGTGCTGTTAAATTTTGTATTTGGGATTTTTCTTGTTTCTTGAGATAGGCCTGGATTGCAATGTATTTTCCTCTTAGGACTGCCTTTGTTGCATCGCAAAGGGTTTGGATTGTTGTGTTTTCCTTTTGTTTCCATATATTTTTAAATTTCTTCTTTAATTGCCTAGTTGACCCATTTGTTCCTTAGTAGGATGTTCTTTAACCTCCATGCATTTGAAGGTTTCCCAAACTTTTTCTTGTGGTTGATTTCAAGTTTCATAGCATTGTGATCTGAAAGTGTGCATGGTATGATCTCAATTCTTTTATGTTTATTGAGGGCTGTTTTGTGACCCAGTATGTGATCTATCTTGGAGAATGTTCCCTGTGCATTTGAGAAGAATGTGCATTCTGCTGTTTTAGGATGAAAAGTTCTAAATATATCTGTCAAGTCCATCTGGCCCAGTGTATGATTCAAGGCCATTGTTTCTTACTGATTTTCTGTCTATATGATCTGTCCATTGTTATAAGTGGAATATCAAAGTCCCCTGCAGTTACCATATTCTCACCAATTAGATTGCTTATGTTTGTGATTAATTGTTTTATATATTTGTGTGCTTTCAAATTTGGTATATATATATGTATATATATACATATATATATATAAATATTTTAAATTTCACATTAAATTTTTTAAACTTATTTTTTTTATTTTTTTAGATTTATATCCAAATTAGTTAGCATATAGTGCAACAATGATTTCAGGAGTAGATTCCTTAGTGCCCCTTACCCATTCAGCCCATCTCCCCTCCCACAACCCCTCCAGTAACCTTCAGTTTGTTCTCCATATTTATGAGTCTCTTCTGTTTTGTTCCCCTCCCTGTTTTTATATTATTTTTGTTTCCCTTCCCTTATGTTTATCTGTTTTGTCTCTTGAAGTCCTCGTATGAGTGAAGTCATATGAATAATTTAACTTAGGATAATACCCTCCAGTTTCATCCACATAGTTGCAAATGGCAAGATTTCATTCTTTTTGATTGCTGAGTAAAGTCCATTGTATATATATACCACCTCTTCTTTTTCCATTCATCCATCGATGGACATTTGGGCTCTTTCCATACTTTGGCTATTGTCGATAGTGCTGCTATAAACATCGGCGTGCATGTGTCCCTTTGAAACAGCACACCAGTATCCCGTGGACAAATGCCTAGTAGTGCAATTGCTGGGTCGTAGGGTAGTTCTATTTTTAGTTTTTTGAGGAACCTCCATCCTGTTTTCCAGAGTGGCTGCACCAGCTTGCATTCCCACCAACAATGCAAAAGAGATCCTCTTTCTCCACATCCTCACCAACATCTGTTGTTGCCTGAGTTGTTAATGTCAGCCATTCTGACAGTTGTGAGGTGAGGTGGTATCTCATGGTGGTTTTGATTTGTATTTCCCTGATGATGAGTGACATTGAGCATTTTTTCATGTGTCGGTTGGCCGTCTGGATGTCTTCTTTGGAGAAGTGACTATTCATGTCTTTTGCCCATTTCTTCACTGAATTGTTTTTAGGGTATTGAGTTTGATAAGTTCTTTGTAGATTTTGGATACTAACCCTTTATCTGATATGTTGTTTGGAAATATCTTCTCCCATTCTGTTGGTTGCCTTTTAGTTTTGCTGATTGTTTCCTTTGCTGTGCAGAAGCTTTTTATTTTGATGAGGTCCCAATAGTTCATTTTTGCTTTTGTTTCCCTTGCCTCTGGAGACGTGTTGAGTAAGAAGTTGCTGTGGCCAAGATCAAAGAGGTTTTTGCCTGCTTTCTCCTCAAGGATTTTGATGGCTTCCTGTCTTACATTTAGGTGTTTCATCCATTTTGTGTATCTTTTTGTGTCTGGTGTAAGAAAGTGGTCCAGGTTCATTCTTCTGCACGCCACTCTCCAGTTTTCCCAGCACCACTTGCTGAAGAGACTGTCTTTATTCCATTGGATATTCTCTCCTGCTTTGTCAAAGATTAGTTGGCCATATGTTTGTGGTTCCATTTCTGGGTTCTGCATTCTGTTCCATTGATCTGAGTGTTTGTTCTTGTGCCAGTACCATACTCTCTTGATGGTTACAGCTTTGTGGTATAGCTTGAAGTCTGAGATTGTGATGCCTCTTGCTTTTTTTTTTTTTTAAGATAGTTTTGGCTATTCGGGGTCTTTTCTGGTTCCATATGAATTTTAGTATTGTTTGTTCTAGCTCTGTGAAGAATGCTGGTGCTATTTTGATAGGGATCGCATTGAATATGTAGATTGCTTTGGGTAGTATCGACACTTTAACAATATTTGTTTTCCTATCCAGGAGCATGGAATCTTTTTCCATTTTTTGGTGTCTTCTTCAGTTTCTTTCATAAGCTTTCTATAGTTTTCAGTGTATAGATTTTTCACCTCTTTGGTTAGATTTATTTCTAGGTATTTTATGTTTTTTTGTGTCACTGTAAATGGGATAGACTCCTTGATTTCTCTTTCTGTCGCTTCATTGTTGGTGTATAGGAATGCAAGCGATTTCTGTGCATTGATTTTATATCCTGCAACTTTGCTGAATTCATGAATCAATTCTAGCAGTATTTTGGTGGAATCTTTTGGGTTTTCCATATAGAATATCATGTGCTCTGCAAAGAGTGAAAGTTTGACCTCCTCCTGGCTGATTTGGATTCCTTTTATTTCTTTGTGTTGTCTGATTGCAGAGGCTAGACTTTCAGTACTATGTTGAATAACAGTGGTGAGAGTGGACATCCCTGTCTTGTTCCTGACCTTAGGGGGAAAGCTCTCAGTTTTTCCCCATTGAGGATGATATTAGCATTGGGTCATTGATATACGGCTTTTATGGTCTCGAGATATGCTCCTTCTATCCCTACTTTCTTGAGGGTTTTTATCAACAAAGGATGCTGTATTTTGTCAAATGCTTTCTCTGCATCTATTGAGAGGATCATATGGTTCTTGTCCTTTCTTTTATTGATGTGATGAATTACGTTAATTGTTTTGGGGATAGTGAACCAGCCCCGCATCCCAGGTGTAAATCCCACTTGGTCATAGTGAGTAATTTTTTTAATGTATTGTTGGAGCCGGTTGGCTAATATCTGGTTGAGGATTTTTGCATCCATGTTCATCAGGGAAATTGGTCTATAGTTCTCCTTTTTAGTGGGGTCTCTGTCTGGTTTTGGAATCAAGGTGATGCTGGCTTCATAGAAAGAGTTTGGAAGTTTTCCTTCCATTTCCATTTTTTGGAACAGCTTCAAGAGAATAGGTGTTAACTCTTCCTTAGCTGTTTGGTAGAATTCCCCTGGAAAGCCATGTGGCCTTGGACTCTTGTTTTTTGGCAGATTTTTGATTACTAATTCGATTTCCTTCCTGGTTATGGGTCTGTTCAAATTTTCTGTTTCTTCCTGTTTCAGTTTTGGTAGTGTGTATGTTTCTAGGAATTTGTCCATTTCTTCCAGATTGCCCATTTTATTGGCATATAATTGCTCATAATGTTCTCTTATTATTATTTTTATTTCTGCTGTGTTGTGAAATCTCCTCCTTCATTCTTGATTTTATTTATTTGGGTCCTTCCTTTTTCTTTTTGATCAAACTGGCTAGTGGTTTATCAATTTTGTTAATTCTTTCAAAGAACCAGCTTCTGGTTTCCTTAATCTGTTCTACTGTTTTTTTTGTTTTTTTTGTTTTTTGTTTTTTGTTTTCAATAGCGTTACTTTCTGCTCTAATCTTTATTATTTCCTGTCTTCTGCTGGTTTTGGGTTTTATTCACTGTTCTTTTTCCACCTCCTTAAGGTGTGAGGTTAGGTTGTGTATCTGAGATCTTTCTTCCTTCTTTAGGAAGGGCTGGATTGCTATAACCTTTCCTCTTATGACCGCCTTTACTGAGTCCCAGAGGTTTTGCGTTGTGGTGTTATCATTTTCATTGACTTTCATATACTTTTTAATTTCCTCTTTAACTGCTTGTTAGTCCATTAATTCTTTAGTAGGATATTCTTCAGTCTCCAAGTATTTGTTACCTTTCCAATTTTTTTCTTGTGGTTGATTTCGAGTTTCATATTGTTGTGGTCTGAAAATATGCATGGTAGGATCTCGATCTTTTTGTACTTACCTAGGGCCTATTTGTGTCCTAGTATATGGTCTATTATGGAGAACGTTCCATGTGCACTGGAGAAGAATGTATATTCTGTTGCTTGAGGATGAAATGTTCTGAATATATCTGTTAAGTCCATCTGGTCCAGTGTGTCATTCAAAGCCATTGTTTCCTTGTTGATTTTTTGATTAGATGATCTGTCCATTGCTGTTAGTGGGGTGTTGAAGTCCCCTACTATTATGGTATTACTATTGATGAGTTTCTTTATATTTGTGATTAATTGATTTATATATTTGGTTTTCCCACATTTGATGCATAAATGTTTACAATTGTTAGGGCTTCTTGGTGGATAGACCACTTGATTATGATGTAATGCCCTTCTGCATCTCTTGATACAGCCTTTATTTTAACATCTAGATTATCTGATATAAGTATGGCTACTCTGGCTTTCTTTTGTTGACCATTAGCATGATAGATGGTTCTCTATCCCCTTATTTTCAATCTGAAGGTGTCTTTAGGTCTAAAATGTGTCTCTTGTAAACAGCATATAGATGGAGTTTGTTTTCTTATCCATTTTGTTACCCTATGTCTTTTGATCGGAGCATTGAGTCCATTGAGGTTTAGAGTGAGTACTGAAAGATATGAATTTATTGCCATTATGGTGCTTGTACAGTTGGAGTTTCTGGAGGTGTTCTCTGGGCCTTTTTAATATTTATTGCTTTTGGTATTTATTTATTTACTTATTTATTTCTCTCTCTACATATATTTATTTTCATCTTTTCTCCCCTCAGAGAGTCCCCCTTAAAATTCCTTGCTGGGCCGGTTTAGTGGTCACAAACTCCTTTAATTTTCGTTTGTCTGGGAAACTTTTTTATCTCTCCTTCTATTTTGAATGACAGCCTTGCTGGATAAAGAATTCTTGGCTGCATATTTTTCTGATTCAGTATATTGAATATATCCTGCCACTGCTTTCTTGCCTGCCAAGTTTCTGTGGATAGGTCTGCTGCAAACCTGATCTGTCTTCCCTTGTAGGTTAGGGACTTTTTTTCCCTTGCTGCTTTCATGATTCTCTCCTTGCCTGAGTATTTTGTGAATTTGACTACGATATGTCTTGTTGATGGTCGTTTTTTGTTCAATCTAATGGGGGTCCTCTGTGCTTCCTGAATTTTGATGTCTATGTCTTCCCCCAGGTTAGGAAATTTTTCCATTCTGATTTGCTCACATCACCCTTCTACCCCCATTTCTCTCTCTTCCTCTTCTGGGACCCCTATGATTCTCATGTTGTTTCTTTTTAATGGGTCACTGATTTCTCTAATTCTTAAATCTTGCTCTTTTGCCTTAATCTCCCTCTCTTTTTCTGCTTCATTATTCTCTATAAGTTTGTCCTCTATATCACTGATTCTCTGTTCTGCCTCATCCATCCTTGCTGCCACTGCATCCATCCGTGATTGCAGATCAGTTATAGCATTTTTAATTTCATTCCTTTTTTACTTCTTTTATCTCTGCAGAAAGGGATTCTAATCTATTTTTGACTCCAGCTAGTATTCTTATTATCGTGATTCTAAATTCTGGTTCAGACATCTTCCTTGTATCTGTGTTGGTTAAATCCCTGACTGTCATTTCTTCGTGCTCTTTCTTTTGGGGTGAATACCTTCGTTTTGTCATTTTGAAGGGAGAAAAGGAATTAATGAGGTAGAAAATTAAAATTAAAAAAATATTAAAATTAAAAAATTAACCACACACACACAAAAATCGAATAAATGATGCTAGATCCTACGTGTGTTTTGGTCTGGGTGTTGAAAGTGGTTTGACAGATTAGAAAAAAAAGGGGGGGGAGGGAAATCGTGAGAATTTGAGATAATGAATACACTGATGTAGACTAAAATGAGATGATTGGAGTAAAATATAATTTGAAAAAATTTACACATAATTAACGAATATAGTAGAAAAAATGAAATAAAGGTATTTTTAATAATTAAAAATAAAAATGAATTTTTTCTCTTTCTGTATTCAAGAAAAAGAAAAGTAGTGTAAAAGAGGAAAAAAAAGAAAGACAATTGAATAGATGGACCTACCAACAGATTGAAATAGGACTGAAATTACTTCATTTTCCCCTAGAAGTCAGACTATGTAGCGCTTTATAATCCATAAACTAAGTAGGTGGTGAGACTTGTGTTTTGAAGAGCGAGGTTGGCCCAGTTGGTCAGGGCTCAGTGTAATGGCTCCGTTCTCCACTAGATGGCGCTGCTAGCCTACTGGGGTGGATTGTTGCGGTGCTCATAGGTGCGTATGCGCATGCACGGGAGCGGTGAAAATGGCGCCACCCAGCTACCCAGTCTCTAGTATTGGAACTCCGTTCTCCCCGATCAGCAATCGTGCACCTGTTCTCTGTCTTCAGCTTTCCTCCATTCCCCATTTCTTCATTGTCCGTGACCAAGCCCCAGGTGCTGCCTCTATCCCGAGTTTTGTCTCAGATGTGGCTGTTTTCCCTGGCCCCTTACTTCCGAAGGACTGCGGCTTTGACCCCTTCCGCCCCTCTGCGGGAGGGAGTCAGCAAGCAATAGCCAAGTGTCGGCTGTACCCAGGAGCGCCTGCTGGACCCTGCTACTGCTTGTGCCCCGAGACTGTGGCCAGGTGCCAGCCCGCCCCAGAAAAAGTTCACGAGATAGTATAGCAGCAGCGTTTCAGGGATTATGGAAAATCACAACATGCATCTGGCACCAGGCTTCACCCTTAACGACCTTGTTCCAGCACCAGCGAATGTGGCCGTTTTCTGGGGTCTGCTGGGACCAGGTGGCTTCAACAGTCTCCACCAAATGTGCTTCCAGCAGTGGAGCTGCTTTTCCCTGTGTGGCCTGAGAACCTCCTGGACACCACTCTGTTCCTGGGGATTCGCCCTTCCCACCAGAGCACCGCCAGGTATCGAGCTGCAGAGTTGCAGACTTTGCGCTTCCCTTGTTTACAGTCTTAATGGAATTTAAACCCTGTCCTTTCTCCTTTCTCCCTTTTTAGTTTAGTCCCTGTGGCTGTTTCCAATTTTCCACTTTCTCTCCAGCTGCTTTTGGGGAGGGGTGCTTTTCCCGCATTCTCCCCTCCCCCCGCCCCCGCCAGTCTCTGTCCTCTCTCTGCCTGCAAAAGTGGTTCCTTGCCCACTGCTGGCTTCTCTGTCCCCAAGTTCACCTCTCCACGCCATGTACCTGCTGAATTCTGTGGTTCAGGTTGTGCAGATTGTTGTGTTAATCTCCAATCAGTTTTCTAGGTGTGTAGGTTGGTTTAGTGTTGGTCTGGCTGTATTTCATGGACGTGAGACACACAAAAAACTTCCATGCTGTTCCCGGTGCATAGACATTTATAATTGTTAGCTCTTTTTGATGGATAGACCCCATAATTATGATATAGTGCCCTTCTTTGTTACAGCCTTTAGTTAAAATCTAGTTTGATATAAGTATGGCTACTCCAGCTTTCTTTTGACTTCCAGTAGCATGATATATGGTTCTGCATCTCCTCACTTTCAATCTGAAGGTGTCCTTGGGTCTAAAATGGGTCTCTAGTAGACAAAAAATAGATGGATCTTGTTTTTTTAATCCATTCTGATACCCTATGGCTTTTGATTGGAGCATTTAGTCCATTTACATTCAGTGTTATTATTGAAAGATACAGGTTTAGAGTCATTGTGTTGTCTCTAGGTTTCATGCTTGTAGTGATGTCTCTGGTCCTTTGTGGTCCTTGCAACATTTCATTCACAGAATCCCCCTTAGGATCTCTTGTAGGGCTGGTTTACTGGTTAATTCCTTCAGTTTTTGTTTGTTTGGGAAAACCTTTATCTCTTCTTCTATTCTGAATGATAAGCTTGCTGGATAAAGGATTCTTGGCTACATATATTTCCTGTTCATCACATTGAAAATTTCCTGTCACTACTTTCTGGCCTGCCAAATTTCAGGAAATAGGTTTCTTACTACCCTTATGTGTCTACCCTTGTAGGTTAAGGCCCATTTATCCCTAGCTGCTTTCAGAATTCTCTCTTTATCTTTGTATTTAGCCAGTTTCACTGTGATATGTCGTGCAGAAGATTGATTCAAGTTATGTCTGAAGGGAGTTCTCTGTGCCTGTTGGATTTCAATGACTGTTTCCTTCCCCAGATCAGGGAAGTTCTCAGCTATGATTTGTTCAAGTACACCTTTGGCCCCTTTCTCTCTCTCTTCTTTTTCTCGAACTCCTATGATATGGATATCATTCCATTTCATTGAATCACTTAGTTCTCCAACTTTTCCCTCATGATCCAGAATTTTATCTTTTTCTCAGCTTCCTCTTTTTCCATACTTTTATCTTCTATTTCACCCATTCTCCCTTCTGCCTCTTCAATCCTTACTGTCACCACCTCTAGTTTATTTTGCACCTCATTTACAGCATTTTTCAATTCATCATGACTATTTTTCAGTTCCTTGATCTCTGCAGCAGTAGATTCTCTGCTGTCTTCTATGCTTTTTTTCAAGCCCAGCAATTAATCTTATGACTATTATTTTAAATTCTTATTCAGTTATATTGTTTATATCTGTTTTGAGCAATTCTTTCGCTGTCATTTCTTCCTGGAATTTCTTTTGAGGAAAATTCTTCTGTGTTGTCATTTTGGCTAGTTTTCTTTCCCTTATGTGTTTTAAAAGCTTGTTGTGTGTCCTGCTCCTGTGAGCACTGCTATATTAAAGAGGGGTCACACACTGTCCAGGGTCTGGCCCTTCAGAGGGTGTCTTTTGGAGAGTGTTACTTGCTCTCTGTTGTTGTGACTCTGGTTACTTTATCTCCCTACTTGTGGTGATGTTTTGGACCCTTCACCAGTTGTGCTTTGATTTGTTCATTGAAGTAGCCCTGGAAAAGAAAACAAACAGACAAACAAATAGAAAATAAAAACATGCAAACACATAAAGCAAAAAACCCAGAAACAAAAACCAAGAAACACCAGCTATAAGTAAAAAAACAGGGTGGAGGCGGTGCTCATGGAAGAGGCCTTATCCCATACAAAGAGAGAAATGACAGGGGGCAGGGGGAAAGAAAAAATCAAAATTGGCCAGGCAGAAAAACTACACGGTTTAATCCAGAGAGAGAGAAAGGAAAATAAAGAAGGAGGTGTAGAACATGTATCAAGAGAATGGATTGCATATGTCTGCTTAAACAAACCAACAACCGGAGTAACCAGACTAGAGGAGAGATAAGAAGAAGAAAAGGAAGGAGGAATATATCTATATAATAAGAATGTTCCGAGAGTTAAACCAGGCAATGCAACAGTGCTGGTCCGGAGGAAGGGCTGTCTCGTTCGTCAGTGTCAATCCCACTCCAGTAGATACGCAGCTACCAGGCCTGGAGGGGTGTGGCTTGGTGTAGACAGGTCCCGCCTCCACTGTGGGCCGGCTGTCAGCTCTCTGAAGCCGCCTCTCTGAAGTCGCCCCACCTATGGCCCGTCAGGTTGTCCTGTGGGTCCCTGGAAGCAACTCTGCCTCTTTTCCTCCTGGACTCTCGGGGTTCAAAGTCCTTTGGCCTCAACACGGCTTTGTTTGAGACACCAAGGAACTTCGGATCCTGCTACTTCTCTGCCATGTTGACCCTTCCCTCCAACCCCTCCCTTCTGAGGAACTGTGGCTTTGACCAGCTCGGATCCTCTGGGAGAGGGTTTTACTGAGCAATGGCTGGGTGCCGGCCTGCTGCCCGGAACGTTTGCGCGACCGCGCTGCTGCTCGTGCCCAGAGACTGTGGCTGGGTGCCAGCCCACCCCAGAAAAAGTTCGTGTGATCTTTTAGCAGCAACATTTCAGGGTTTATGGAAATTCACAACACACATCTATCACCAGGCCTCCCCCTTAACTTTCTTGTTCCAACACCAGCAAATGTGGTTGTTCTCCGGGATCCACTGGGACCTTTGCCTGTGGGGTGGCTGCACAGCCTCTACCAAATGTCCTGCCAGCAGGGGAACTGCCACTCCCCATGTGGCTGTGGACTCCTCGGACCTCGCTCTCCTCTCCACTCCTGGGGATTCGCCCTTCCCACCGGAGCAGTGCCAGGTATTGAGCTGCGGAGTTTTAGACTCTTCCTCCGTTTATAGAGTCTTAATGGAATTTAAACAGCTCTCCTTCCTCCTTTCTCCCTATTTTGTTCAGTCCCTGTGGCTGTTTCCACTTTTCCACTTTCTCTCCAGTCACCCCACGCTCCCCCCAAGTCTCCGTCCTCTCTCCACAAGCGAAAAACAGTTCCCTGCCTTCCTCGGTTTCTCTCTCCCCCAGTTTACCTCTCCGTGCTGGGTACCTGCTGAGTTTTGTGGTTCAGGTTGTGCAGATTGTTGTGTTAATCCTCTGTTCAGTTTTCTAGGTGTGCAAGTTGGTTCAGTGTTGGTCTGGCTGCATTTCAAGGATGAGAGAGGCAAAAAAACCCTTCCATGCTGTTCCACCATCTTGGCCCCTCCTCAGTATGATACATTTTAAATCTGTTTGTTGGTGAACATATGGATTACTTTAACTCTTCGGTTATTGTGAATAATGCTGCTCTAACATTTTACACAAGTTTTTGCGTAGATATTTGTTTTCATGTCTCCTGTTTATATACCTAGGAATGGAATTGCTGGGTCATATGATAACTCTATGTATATCTTTTTGAGAAACTGCCAAACTGTCGTCCAACGCCACTGCACTGTTCTACATTCCCACCAGCAATGCATGAGGGAATTTCTCCGTATCCTCTCCAATATCTGCGGTTGTCTATCTTTTTGATTATAGTTACCTTAGTGAGTGTGAAGTAATACCTCATTGTGGTTTTGATTTGAATTTCTCTAAAGACTTGTGATATTGGCCATATTTCAGGTGCTCATTGGCCATGTGTATAGCTTCCTTAGAGATACTGTTCAGATCTTTAGCCATTTATAAAATTCGGTTATATGTCTTTTTATTATTGAGTTGTACCTCTTTAGGTACAAATCTCTTATCAGATATATGGTTTGAAAATATTTTCTATCATTCTTTGTGTTTTCATTTTCTTCGTAGCATCCTTTGAATTCAAAGGTTTTAATTTTGGTGAAGTCCAAATGATCATTATTTTAAATTTTATTGTTTGCTTTTGATGTCATATCTAAGAAAATATACTCAAAGGCATGAAGATTTATACCTCTGACTTATTTTTAGAGTTTTATGATTTTAGGTTTTACATTTAGATATTTTATCTGTTTTGGGTTAATTTTTTTGTATATTGGGTAAGGTAGTTGTCCAATTTCATTCTTTTGTATGTTACTATCTAGTGGTGCCCCATTGAAAAGACTCTTTTTTTTCCTCACTGAATTATTTTGGTACCTTTATCAAAATCAGCTGACCATAAATGCGTGTGTTTATTTCTGGACTTTCAGTTCTATTCCATCGGTCTATAGCTCTCGTTATACTCATCATCATTGCTTTTTGCTCTCACATCTCTGTCTTGGGTTAATTTTTTTTCTTTAAAACATCTCCAGTAATGCTTTATTTTTTTATTAAAATGTTTTCTTAATGTTTGTTTATTTTTTGAAAGGGAGGGGGGGAAGGGCAGAGAGAGAGGGAGACACAGAATCCGAAGCAGGTTCCAGGCTCTGAGCTCTCAGCACAGAGCCCAACGGGGGACTCAAATCCATGAACCTCGAGATCATGACCTGAGCTGAAGTCAGACGCTTAACCAACTGAGCTACCCAGGTGCCCTTCCAGTAATGCTTTAAGTGATAGTTTGTGGCTAATGAATTTTTGTGACCCCACGAGTGTGATAATGTGTTTATTTGCTCTTACACCTTGGTTGGGTTTAGAAATATTTGTATTCTGACCTTTGAAATGTCTACTTCACTGTCATCTTTCCTTCACAGTTACTAAAGAAAAGTCCGATGTCCATATGATTCTGTTTCTTAGTTGACGATCTGTTTTTATTTTTTCTCTCTTTTTGAAAGACATCAGGATTTTCTCTGTGCATTTGGTGTACTGAAATTTTTACAGTAATGTGTAGTGAGATTCATTTTTTATTCACTTTGCCTTTTAGTCTGAGGGTTTTTTTTGTTTGTTTGTTTGTTCTGGAATATTTCTTTTTACAACTGCATTGAGTGTTTTCTCTCTTCCATTCTCTCTCTTCTCTCTTTCAGGCACTCTCATTTTCAAATATTTGAATTTTTCGACCTGGCCTAAAAATGAAATGGAAAAAATTAACCAATAGCCAAGCTAGAAATAGAAGGGACAACCTTGGTAGGCCAAGAGCTATGAGAAAGCCCAGACATACCAAACAGATGTTCTGAGATGAACATATAGGAGGAAAATACTGCCCAAGACATGTATAGGGGAAGAGTGCTAGCAAGGCAGAAGTGGCTCCAGATGTGTCCCTAATCAGAGGGGGGACTGAGAAGACACAGGAGAGGATGCTAGGTTGAGAAACAGCTCCAAGAAGAGGCAGGAAGCAGTCAAGTAGCAAATGACAAAATTGTTATCCTCCAGAAGAAACTGTGAATGTGGAGGCTTGGCTCAGACTGGCATGAAGTCCCCTGGTAGTCAGCCATCACCTAAGAGTAACAGGGAGCTTCATGCACCAAACTAGTAATGGCTTTACCTATGGCAGTATATTCCACTCTCTGATGTCTCCAAGAAGAGGTTTTGACAAAAAGATAAATCCTTTCACAGACAAACTAGTGACAAAGCTCAAAGTAGGAAACCAACACTAAACATTTAGGGGAGAAATCACCAACAAAGAAAAAGGCTTCTAACTCTATCAACAGAGTGAATAGAACCAATAGAACCAGACTTTACAATAAGTTCTATCACATATCTTTAAACACTTCAGGGAGACGTGAATGATACCATGTCCATAAGAGAGAAAAAATAAAGACTTTAGAAAATACAAATGTGATGTTGGGAAACAAAAGACTTTAGTAGATGAGAAGAATAACAGAATCCAAGACCAGATGAGGGGTAAGCTAGTGAACTATAAAATCAGGTCAAAGCATTTTCTCAGAATGTAGCCCAAAGGACATTAAAAAAAAAAAGTAGAACTGGACTTTACCTTCCCCCCCCCCCTCGTTTTTAGTGATATGCAGTTGGGAGGAGGCATTTCATTCCACAATCTTGTTTCCCTCCAATCTAACTGAAAAACCTGTTCTGGGGGACACAGAGATTTTCCCTGAGATCAAAAAGAAAAATCATCAGAGAATTATGTAGTAATGTGAACTATGGAAATAAGATATATTCTATTCAATCTGACTACATAATTTCCAAAAATAACACACCAATTTAACAGATAGTTGTTGACTGCCTTCTGTATGCCACACGCTGTGATAGGTTTCCTGGAAATAATGGTGAATAAGAAAATCTTGGCATTTTTGGAACTCTCAGCAGAATCCAATGGTTTGAGAAAACAGGAAGATATTTCCATCACTCAGTGTCCTGTTACTAATAACCAACATTTGCATGGAAATTTATAGATTATAAAGTGCTTTTTAATACAAGAGCATTTTGGTTAATTCTCACTACAACCTAAGATATAGGAATATTTTTGTGGTTTTTCATCATTATACCATTTTACAATGAGAAAACAGTTGGACTATTTCCCCCCAAGTGCCAAAATATAAATTATTACAGATTATATCTAGATTATTAAACAACACATGAAAGGTGGTATTAGTGGCATAAGGCAGAGACACAACTCAAATTCCAGAGTCCAAATCTTGAAATCTTCCCACCATTTTACTGGTCTGGATTTATGTTGCAAAGTTAACTGAACCTCTCTGATCTTCAGATTCCTGATCTAAAAATGGAGGAGGGGGATGATGGTTATAGTCATAATCCTTAATATTTCTTCAAATCTAACATTTTATGAGCCTACCTTGAATTGTGCCTCCATCGATAGATTAACTTTTGATAAATACTCCAGACTCTTACTTGTATTATTGAAATTGTGATGAGAGCCAGCTATTCTATGGTCTATGTCTTCTTTTATTGCCGTACTTTATTGCAATGATACATTTGCTAGAATGATCTTGCTTTTCCTACCCCAAGTGGGATATTATTGAAATCACAAAATACAAAATATGGAGAGATAATTTTTTATGAGGCCATCTTTTCTCTAACAGAGGAGCACTAAGAAGTCGGGTTTTGTTCTGGCCTGATTTGATAGCTGGTATAGCTCAGAAGGATATGTCACATAATATACCATATAATTATGTTCTTGAGGTAACATAATCTGAAATATTTTCTATATAATTGTCCCAATTTTATGACTAGACGAGGGGATGATTTTAGTATCTATTACTTTTATACAAATATAAAACTTTTTTTTTTTACACACGTAGCCAAAGAGATTGTTCAAGTTACAGTACCAGTGATAGTTATATTCTGATATTTGACATGGGAGTAGGATATTTTTGAACTAGATGGTTGTAGGTGCGTAAAAAGTAGTTGTTCTAACAAAATGTGGACCCAGGGGCACCTGGGTGGTTCCGTGGGTTGAGTGTCTGACTTTGACTCTGGTCATGATCTCACAATTCATGAGTTCAGTCACCCATCAGGCTCTGTGCTGACAGCTTGGAGCCTGGGGCCTGCTTCATATTCTGTGTCTCCCTCTCGTGCCCCTCCTCCACTTGTGCTCACTCTCTCTCTCTCAAAAAAAAAAAAAAAATAAACCTAAAAGTTTTTTAAAAAGGGAAAATAGAACCAACTGCATATACTGATTTGTTAAAAAATTTTTTTTTTTCTTTTCAGTAATCTCTACACCCCACGTGGGACTTGAGCTCATGACCCTAAGATCAAAAGTCATGTGGTCTACCAATCAGGTAGAGCCAGCCAGGTGTCCCTGGAAACTCTTATTTAATACTCCAAATAATCCACAAGATAATGATATTACCTTTAGTTTTTGAAGAAGGAAACAGAAGCTCAAAGAGGTCAGGTCTGTTGCCCAAGCTCTGAATACCAGTACACAGTAATTGATGACAGTGTCCGATCAGGTCTGTTGGATTCCAAAGTCTGTCTTCCTACTTGTGACCAACTTATTGATTTCCTTTGCTTAAATAAAGTGCCAGAGAATTGTGCAGAAATCTTGAAGTTTTTTAATTTTGATAGAGAATTTTCCTGAGGTGAAACCAAGATCTTCAGGTGTCTGACCCAATAATTGACCTGGCAGGCAAATCTGCTTCGTGAAAGTCTCAGTCTGGAGACCCAAGAGACGCAAATGATAAGGATCTGCTGTTCATTTTTGACAGAGATGAAAATATTTTCAGTTTTCATTCAAAGAAATGAGACTTTGTGACCAACTGTCCCTAAATGGAAGGGAACTCACAGGAGGACCAGTTCCCTTAACTCTTTATTTAAAATAAGCCTGGATAAGACGCCATTTATTCAATTATAGTTCTTTGTTTCCCACTTCTGCTAACTCAAGCAAGAGGGAATATACTGGAAAAATGCTCAGTAGATCACAGGGTAACAAGCCATTGGAAGACCAGGGCAACAAGCACTTTGTGGGCACCTAGGAATGAATGACTTCTGACCGTCTTTCCTTTGATGCATCACTGACCAAGTTGAAAAGCCCTTGGAGAATCTGATTAGACCGGCTTGGATCATGTCCCTAGGACTTGGCTCTGAGAGGAATTTTCTTTCTTTCTTTCTTTTTTAAATTAATAATTAATTTATTAAGAAAAAAACTTTTTACATTTATTTATTTTTGAGAGACAGAGACAGAGCACAAGTCAGGGAGGGGCAGAGAGAGGAGACACAGAATCTGAAGGAGGCTCCAGGCTCTGAGCTGTCAGCACAGAGCCCAACACGGGGCCAGAACCCACAAACTGTGACATCATGACCTGAGCCGAAGTCGGACACTTAACCAACTGAGCCACCCGGTTGCCCCAATAATTTATTTATTTTTTAATTTACATCCAAGTTAGTTAGCATGTAGTGCAACAATGATTTCAGGAGGACATTCCTTAATGCCCTTTACCCATTTAGCCCATCCCCCATCCCACAACCCCTCCAACAACCCTCTGTTTGTTCTCCATATTTATACCATTTTTCTCTAAAAGGAAATCAAATGATCTCAGAAAGAAGGGATGGTCGACTAAGGGGGCCTCCCCCTGCCCTCCCCAAAGGTCTGTTACAACGTATACTTCTAAAATTTTTTTCTTTTAGAATAAGTTTAGATTTACAAAAAGTTATAAAAACAGTACAGAGAGTTCCCCTGTAATATTTATCTGGCTTCCCTCAATGGTAATATCCCATAGAACCATAACACATCATTATAGTAAGGAAATTGCCATTGGTAAAATAGTGTTAAAGGAACTACAGGCATTATTCTGATTTTGCCAGTTTTTACATGTCCCAATTTCCTCTTCCTATAAGGACCCCAGTCATTATTGGATTAGGGTGCACCCTAATGACTCATTTTTTTTTAAATTTTTTTTAACATTTATTTATTTTTGAGACAGAGAGAGACAGAGCATGAACGGGGGAGGGGCAGAGAGAGAGGGAGACGCAGAATCGGAAGTAGGCTCCAGGCTCTGAGCCATCAGCCCAGAGCCCGACGCGGGGCTCGAACTCACGGACCGCGAGATTGTGACCTGAGCCGAAGTCCGATGCTCAACCGACTGAGCCACCCAGGCGCCCCGCTAATGACTCATTTTAATTCAATCACCTATTCAAAGAGTTTATTCCCCAAATAATCAACATTCTGAGGTACATATGAATTTTGGGTAGACACATTTGGTCCCAACTTATAATTTGGTCTCATTAATGAACTGTCTTTCACTGCATCAATCTTAGTTCTCAAATAATGCTTGCCAATAACTTGTGGGGTAACCCTCTTCTTATTTCTTTTCATATATGTTTAGGCTATTTTCATGTGTCTAGTCCTCAATTTAGAAACTAATTTTGGAAATATGGTTACATTTATAATATTAGGTTTCTGAGTCTGTAACATTATATATTTTTAGAGATTTTATCTACATATATAATCGATTTTTTTTGCTTTTATGAATGAAGTATACTTTCAATTATATTATTCTGAAATGTAGATGAGACAATAGGAAAGCTTTTTCTTTCTTTCAGTGTGTTGAGATTTTGAGTTGAAGTCAGTTCTCTCTAGGAAGGCTGTAACAATTTGTGCTTCCACTGGTAGTGTTTCAAAGTGCCTATTTCCCAACATCAGACCATAAATGTGGAGGGCTCAAGCTCACGAAACATGAGATCATGACCTGAGCTGAAGTTGGATGCTTCACCGGCTGAGCCACGCCGGCGCCCCTCACATGTTCTATTTTTAAAATAGATTTTAAAGAGCTCTTTAGCTATTAAGAATATTAACCCATTGTCCATTGTAAGTAGTATTTCGCAGCATCTCTTTCCTCAGTACAGGTTTTCACCTCTGAAGCTCAGAATGAAAGATATTTGTTCCTCGCAATTCCACTTTTGTCACTAGCTTGTGGTGTCTCTACCATGAACTCCAGTGGCAGTTAGCACACCCCTTCCCTATGAATAGCACATTTGCCATCTTTTGGGAAAAAAGTTACTGATGTTTTTTGAGATAGTTGTCCTGTGCTTTCTTTTAGTAAACAAAATTTATCTCAAAGCAGAAATGAATCTCCCGGGCAAGTTATCAATGCTTAAATAAACAGTGTTAGCTTTGTCCAAAAAAAACATTTGGTTTATAGATCTTACTTATTTTGGTATGTTCTAAGGTTCTGAGCAGTCAGATAAATGAACATGTAGCTTCAAATATCTTCAGAATCTGATGCCAGTCCATTCGATTAGGAATTATATTCTCTAGCTCTCAAAGAAGGTAAGTTTTAGGGTTTTTTCTATGTTATTAAATTTACGTCAGATAATCTAACGTTACAGTGGCTAGGAAAAGATGTAATCAGACCAGCGCCTCACATATTGTGTTACAATTACATAAAGTGAAAGAACATTTGTCTCTTATGAAATGATGTTGAGCCATGAATGTGGGATATATTGTGTGCATAGTGGTTGGTGTCTCCAAGGACTTGATATGTGGCTCCCAGATTTTCAGAGCTCATAAATTATGATGACAATCTTTCACAGTAGGAGAATTTTTAGATTATCGAGGGATGATAGCCAAGCAACTCTTTAACTATATTAAATAAGTCAATATCTTATCTACATTTTGTTTGTTTATTTGCTTTAATGTTTCTTTGTTTATTCAGGTAAGGTTATCACATGTCATTCTTAAAAACTCAGATTTTAGATTTATGGTTGTAAATAACTTAATGTTGTGTGGGAATTTAAAATTGTTTTGAAAATACATAACAAGATGTAGATGAGTTTTGGCTTTTAAGATTCACTGCACCACGAAAAAAAGGGATATTAGTCAAATTGGACAACTTCTAAAGATACGAACCTTTAAAAATAAAACTTTTTCCGTTATATGACATTGAAACAATTTACTATCTATTGTGAAGTTATATATTTGGGATGGCAGTTATATTCCACAAATGTTCACAATCTGCATAATCTTCAAAGCAAAGCAAATTCTGTTGAGGGGATATTATTCTTAAATTTGATTGTTAGAGAATATCACTGTACTAACAAGGTTTACTGGGGTGGATCTCCCATGGCCATTTAAGTTTTTGTCCCTTATGAAATGTGTCGGGTGAAATTTTTCTGCATCACTGATTAACTCTTGATACTAGTCTTTTAATCCCTGAGTTTAAACATTAAGTAATTTTTTTTCTTCCCAAATTTCCCTCATATCTGAAAAGGCTCCAGAAGAAATAAGCAGGACTTTAGAGTAGATAGATTATAAGTATTAAACATAGACCAATATTTATTTGACTTAAAAAAAATGACTCACTGAAACAAAGGCTGAACCATATAAATTTCATTCCCATGTTTAAAAAAATGGTTGAAACTGGCATTTTCATATCATTCGATCTAAAATCTTTGTGAGGTTATTGACAAAAATTTGTGATAGAGAATTGTGTAGTCTTCCCCTTATCTTAAGATCTATGTTTTAAAATATTTTTTCTATGTCACAATAATACAGGCACCTTCTAAAAAACATTGCAAAATTTTGCAAGCTGTTTTATTCCATAAAAGTTTTTTTACAGATTTATTTTTATGCTCTGTCCTGTCTCCCCAAATTAGATTGTAATTAGTTAAGCTATACCTCATTGTCTAGGCCTTAGTAATTCTCCAAATCATTTGACCGTAAATATGGCCCACTCTGCGGTGTCTGGAGTGCAGTAGGCACTCAGTTAATATTTGTTGATGGTCCTGATTATGGTTTGATGACATATGGTAAAGCTAACTTAAGCTTTTGTCAATAAAATCTGGGTTCAGGTTACTTTGACCTTTTTAGTTTTTCTAAATATTCTCTTTGATGTAGATGAAATGACCCACAGAAACACTTCTTGACCCTGAAGGCTTTTTTCCCTTTCTGCATTTCTGAACTCTAAATTTAAGAAGTATTTTACAATCCTTACACGCAGACATAATCCGTGCTTTTGGTTTTTGCTTTGATGAAATTTGTGCCCACAAATATTCCTTCTTTAATAAAAATAGGTAACCCCCAGTATTGAACAAAGCTCTATATCAAAACAAATTTTTTTAATGTTTATTTATTATTTTGAGAGAGAGACAGAGTGTGAGCAGGGGAGGGGCAGAGAGAGAGGGAGACACAGACTCTGAAGCAGGCTCCAGGCTCTGAGCTGTCAGCACAGAGCCCGACGTGGGGCTCGAACTCACGAACCGCGAGATCATGACCTGAGCCTAAATCAGTTGCCACCCAGGTGCCCCTATGTATTTTTTAGTGTTTATTTATTTTTGAGAGACAGAGAGGGAGGAGGAGGGGCAGAGAGAGAGGGGCCAGAATTCGAAGTACGCTCCAAGCTCCAAGCTGCCAGCACAGAGCCTGACGTGGGGCTCAAACTCATGAACCTCGAGATCATGACCTGAGCCAAAGTCGGATGCTTAACCGACTGAGCTACTCAGGTGCCCCCACAAAGCTCTATTCTAAAGACTGTTGTTCATTTCAATGAGCAGATAACATTGCTTCGTTTTCCCTTCCATGAAGAAGTTAGATGCCAATATTAGATATATATTTTAAATAATATATGCTTCTATTTAAAAATTGTTTTTAAAAATAATAGTAGATGTCATATAGTAAGCCCCTACTACGTCATGGGCACTGTACTAAGTGCATTAAAATTATTGTCTCATTTAATCCTCATATAATCCTGAAAGGAAGGAATATTATTTTCACTTTACACATAAGGAAACCAGGCTTAAAGCACTTATGTCTAACTAAGATCAAAGAGTTAGAAAAGCAGCCATGCCTGCATCTAAATCCAGTTCAAATGTGCATAGACAAGCCAGCAAAAGCTTTCCTGAAGATAGCCAGCTCAGGGCTTACCAAGGAGAAGCCTAGGGAACATGAACTAGGAAATGCTAAGCCAAACATTGACCAGTAAATGGGGATACGAGAACCCCAGACCCTTTCAGTCCCAGTGGCAAGCCTCTCCTACATAGAATCAGCCAGCAACTTCCCCTTTTTCTGGTTCCATTGTTGATCCTGCAAACTTCCATTCATAAGGTTTCCTATTTGGTTTTCCCAGTGCCATTGTCCTAGACCTTTTTACCATTGAGTTTTTCTCATGGCTGAGGAATAAATTGGTATTTGGGTTTATCTGTAGGACTCGGTGAATCAGCCTGTGAAAGAAGGCTCCAATCCCTAGCTGTAGGCAAGATCTGGGGGTTAGAACCTTGATAGGAGTAATTCATCAAAACAAATGTCTTGACCAACACTCCAACTTCACCAAGAACTTTCTATTCAAGAAAAACAGTCTGAAGGTTTATAGTATGAATCTCAACTAAGTTAAAAAAAAAAGAATAGAAAAGAATGTATATGATATATACATCAGGTCATAATGTTTACTCCTGAAATTTATAGCAGATTGTGGCTGATAATCAAACCAAATTAAGGAGGCAACAGATAGAAAGCAAACAGGAATTATTAGGCATAATTTGCCTTTAAAGTAACATATTACTATTCACAGTTGCTTGTGGGAAAAATTTATCTAATATGGTAAAAAGGTAAGAGAATTGCTAGCATTTATCTATATACAGTAAAACCTTGGTTTGCGAACATAATTTGTTCTGGAAACATGCTTGTAATCCAAAACACTTATATATCACAGCAAATTTCACCATAAGAAATAATGGAAACTCAGATGATTCATTCAACAACCCAAAAGTATTCATATAAAAATGATTACAATACTGTAATATAATACAAAATAATAAAGAAAATACAAAATATAAAAAATAAACAAATTAACTTGCACTTACCTTTGAAAACCTTTGTGGCTGGTGTGAGAGAGACAAGAGAGAAGAGGGTTATTGTGTAGGATGATTTTCACTATCACTAACAGAATCACTGCTATCTGTCGGCTCAATGGAATATTTTTCTGCACAGGGACCATTGTATATACTTGCACGGATGTTGACTACAGTACAGTATTAATAAACTCTTGTCGTATACTGTATTTAATATAACTGGAACTAAGACAGCAGAGGAAAGGGTCTCTATCTGCAGGCAGTCTGATCTAGAATGAGGCAAAGCATTCCTAAGCTTACTCTTGTATGGAAAAGCAAAGGACTGTCCATAAGTGCTTTGAAGTGACAAAAAATACACGAGAGCCAGTTGTGGGCACCTCCCAATGTTCTGAAAAATCACTGATTTCTGCCTGAGACCCAACATCTGAGCATGGCAGACAATCACCCACAATCCGGCAGAGAGAGAGAGACAGAGAGAGAGAGAGGAACCATTGGTTCAGTTGTGATCATGTGATGCTCAGCATTGCACACTACTTGTATTGCAATGCATTTCTGGTTTATCAAATTAAAAGTTATTAGAAACGTTTGCTTGTCTTATGAAACACAGATCCAAGGTTATACTGTACAATAGATCCATCTTATAATAGACATGTCTATATCGTCATCAGTTTAGCACTTTAAAGTTCAGTAATTCCAAAGAAATCAGAATGGATATCAGGTCTATACAGTTGGCTTGTAGGTGAAATGAACACATCTGTTCTAAGGGAAGATGTAAAATTCCCAAAATTCTGCACAGGACTTTATGACTTCCTCTGGCAATTTCAGTGAACATAGCATAGCTTAGACATGGTGAAATAGCATAATTTGTGTTTGTGTTTCTAACTCTTAATTTTGTTATTCATGATTTTGTGGCAAGTTCAGTACAATGATTAGCCACTGTATGGTTCAATGGCCAAGGTTTGAGGTGGACAGATCTATGTTCTGACTCCATTTCTGCTACTGTTAGAGTGGGGCTCTGGGCAGAGTACTTGCCCTTTCAAGCCTCGGTTTTCTTATCTACAATAACTCATTTATGGGGTTGTTGAGGGCATTAAATGAAAAACATAAAATTCATCAGAACATAATTTTGAACAAAATTAGTAAGGCACAGGAGAATGTATGCAGGGGGAAATCAGTTATAAAAATTTGAAAACAGGCAGAGGTAAACAATATTTTGTTTAGAAATGCAAAATCTATGAAAAAAATAAAGAAAAAAAGCAAAGGATAGAAGCAAAATTCTGGGTAGTGGTTACCTGGCCAGCGAGGAACAAAATAGGGGAACAAAAAAAATAGGCTTTGCGTATTTTGGAAATGTTTCAGTTCTTTAGCTGAGCGGACTCAATAAGTTTCGTATTTTGGGTTATCTTTTTACTGTTTTAAGTTAAAAAACATGCATATAATTTGGATCTTTTGTATGTATATTTCACTCACAATAAATATTTATAAATACAACTGAGACGGATAGAACACACACACACACACACACACACACACACACACACACACACTGGTAAGCCCCAATACTCTGCTTCATTTCTGAATGCTATTTCTAGCGGTTTGTAGGACAGTGGTTTTAAATCTTGGCTGCACATTAGATACTCCTGGGGAGCTTTAACATATCTACTAATGCTCGGGTTCCGCCCCCAAATATTCTGATTTAATTGATTTGGGTTTGGGCCCAGGCATCGATATTTTGTACAAAAGCCTCCCAGGTGATTCTAATGTGAAATTAAAATTAACCAATAGTGGAATTACTTTATAAGAATTGGTGCAATAGACACTAATTAAACTAGCTCAATTTTTGAGATTAAAAAAGAAAGCACCCATGTAGATATCATGGGAAAAACCATAACTTCGTTGGACTTTCTTATAAAGATTTTGCAGCTTAGTGTTGCTTCTGTTTTGAAGTATATATTCGGGGGATTAGGGTGGCAAGTAGAGAGCTGCTGTATAATGAGACCATGCCTTGCAACAGTGTCTCCAGATGAAAGATAAGTGCAGGCTAAAGTCTAGCTGGCTCCCCAGAATGTGCCTCCCCAATGTGTGTCTCCTGGTGTGGGGTTGCTTCCATTGGGAGGAAGTAGTGCTTTTTCCTATTAGCACAAAGGTTCCAAAGGTGCTTCTTACTTTGGTCCCATAGGCATGGCTTTCATTTTAGTCCTTAAAGTTACTGCTGAATGTCACAAAATATTCCTCGAGGCACAAATAAATATTCAAAATAGGTATGGACACAGCCTGTATGGTGTAGGTGCCAACCAACTAGCAGGGATGTGGCCAGTGGCCCATGAGCAGGGTCCAGGGTATCTCCCCCATCACCCATCTACCACCCTGTTAGCAGGGTGCCAGGTGCTAACCCTTTAGTGGTTGGGTGGAGTTAGATGGGAGGGGCCACGGCAGCTGGGGTGGCACAAAAGGGCACTAAAGGGGCTTGAGTTCATGGTTCTTCAACAAATGGTGTGGATTTATTTTGATATTTTAACAACCTACATGGCCTTCCTGGTGTGTACAGGGTAGTTATTAGCTCCGCCTACTACTCGTCACAGAACTCCAAGTTATACCATTGCTTTCACCATTAGAATACAGTCTATGGGCAACAACACTGCTTTACTTTCAGTTCTGGGAAATAATAGTCATAGTGAACACTTCTTGAGAACCGATTGTTTCATTTCATCCTCATACCAACCCTTGGGATAAGTACAATTTAAAAAAAAATGTTTATTTATTTTGAGAGAGAGAGATAGAGAGTGAGGGGGGGTGGGCAGAGAGAGAGGGAACGAGAGAATTCCAAGCAGGCTCCACAATGTCAGGGCAGAGACCAATGGGGGACTTGAACCTGTGAACTGTGAGATCATGACCTGAGCCGAAACCAAGAGTTGGGCGCTTAATGGACTGAGCCACTCAGGCACCCCTGGAGCGTGACTTTGAAGAGGGAGGAAGCAGATAAATAACTTGCCCCCAGTCCACAGTTAGGAAGTGAAAGAACCAGACTTCAAACCCTGATCTGTCTGAGTCTTGAGCTGAGCTTGGAGTTGGTGCCATATTGTTTGGGAATGCTGCTGCCAGTTGTCCCTGCCTCCTCATCTTTCGCTTCTGCATCAGCGAATCCACGGGTCCTGAGGTGAAATGCAGACAGAGAAGGCTGCAGGTGAGTGAGGCGACAGCAGCCAGTACTTGGAGAAATTCTACTCCCTCCTCAGTGGAGCAGCCCTTGGTACTCAGGGTACAGGAAATAGAAATGAGTAACAATGGCAACACTTCTCAGTTTCTGTTCAAAATTAGTTGCAAAGAATAGATTTAAAAGTCTTTAGCATGTTTTTGGAAAACAAAGACTTTTGTTTATGAAAAAAAAATGTGAAGTGTTCCCATCCTTCTCTGGAAAATTCTTGTTAAACTTTTGTGCAGCTAGTAAATGAAGTCATTGTTTATTCTATGTAATGGAAAGCATGCCTGAAGTGTGAGTCAGGAAACCTGGTGTTAGGAATGGTTCAGTCCCCAATTCACCGACACTGGCCAAGTCTCAAACTACCTGAACCTCATGATTCTCCTCCATTAAACACAGAGTTTGGGCTGGTCTACTGGCAAGGCAACCAGACTGCATGCTCTTGGGCACATTCTCTCACCTATTTGAGCTTCAGTTTCCTTTTTGGTGATTTATTCAATTACAATTCAATTTATTCAATGTTGCAACACAACGAGAGCATTTTATACGGTGTCAAAATTGTGTCTCTACTACAGGAAGGAGTTGGTTTAGAAATTAATTTTAGTTATTTAATGAAGAGCCTGTGGCTCATCACATGGGTTGGGTACTTCAAAATTAGAATAAATACATTCCTATTTATCTAGTCGTCACTTTTATTTCAAGACCTTTCCTTCTGTTGTGACGGAGAGTTCTGGACAATAGTCTATGTCAGCACTTTCTTGGCTCAGGAGGATCAGTAAGAACTGGACTAATACAGACTTACACTCTGCTCCCTCCAAAGGGTCGGTGCCTTTGATTTTCAGTTTTTTCACATTAACTGCACATAATGACTGAAGCATTAGTGCAGTTTCTTTGGGTTATTAATCATTGACAGGAAAATTAGGCTTGTTCTCCTTTGTTCAGTTCCTTTCATTTCCTGTTAGAGCTTTCACTGTGTCCCTGGAACGGTGTGAGGTCTAAGAGTGGCCTCAAAAAGTATGGTCTTATATTCAAGGGGATGGCAATCTTGTGGGAACAAAAAGCCTTCCACGTGGAACAATTAGGGAAGAAGAACAGATGACAAAAGAGCAAAATATAACAGAAGTTTGGACTGTATGTGCTTTATGACTGTGGTCTAAAACAAATCACCAATTCTTCCAGAATGTGAAGAAGTAAGACTCTGAAAGAATAGGCGACCTAAAAGTGACACGAATGAAAAGGGAACTCGGAGCATGTAAATTTTCATTGACGCCCTTTTGTTTAGTGTGGACTTCCCTTTGTTGGTGGTTGCCTCAGACACTGATTTTTAGAGATGTCCTTTCTGAGAAGCATCCCGAATGCGTTTTAGCGGTTTCCCCACTGCCCTTTGGTTTAGAGTCTTTGATACCATGCCATTTGCATCACACTCTTGATAGGTGAGCAAAGGTAAGCATAATTTAAAGGTCAACCCCCCCAACCCCCCGCCTCCTCCCCACCGGGAGATTAAAATGGTGATTTAGAATGGAGGGAATATAGATCCCATGGAGAAGACCGTGTTTATTTTAGACTGTAGGCCACGCTGAAAACTCACATTACCACCAGATGAGGTGAACACTGCTTTAACCAATTACTGGGAGAAGATCAGCCTTCTGTATGAGCGAAAACAAGGACACCATTACCATAGTTTCAAGTAAGTCAACTTGGAGAACTTAAGTAGTACTGATATCGTCATGGTTTCTAAATGATCTACTATTAAACCCAGTAGCTTATTGGAAAATGATCACCAAGAAGGAACCATTACAAATGTATCAGGTTATGATAAGGACAAAGCTTTAGATAACATGAGAAGGTAATGTTTCTTTAGGCAGAAAAGTGCCAGGCACATATTTATCTTTGACAGCCTGACCTGCTCAAATCCTTGCTCTCCAGCCCATCTGATAAAGGTCAACGACTGAACACCCAAACAAGTTCATACACACAGCACCTGCCTGACAAAAACAGTGAAATTCTTTTTCTCAACCCACATTGCACCATTTTCTTAATGTTTGGAAAACAATAGGCTGAATTTCTCTCTCCTGTGTATAAATTTTTATTTTCTTTTTTTCATATTAGAGACCAATCGGTGTTCTGAGCATCACTGAAGATGAATGTGATATGCCTGGTTTTTTCTGCCTTCAGCCTTTTCTTTCAAACACCTCTAACAAAACTCTCTCATTTCTAAGTTAAGAAGAAAATAGGAAAGGAAAACTATGAATTGTCTTTAAAATGGTCTTAGGAAGAAAAGGGATACCTCTCATATTACGAAGAGTTTGAGTTTACAAAGTAATAAGCATTTCCCAAATTACTGCCTTCGACTGTAAAATAGGTACAATTTTAGGTAGAAAACATGCCAAATCTAACTGCTAAAAGACTTGGAGTCTTGAAAATGTTTTTTGTAGCATTACTATTGTTCTTATGAACAGAAATAGCAGTGATAAAAATCAAATCAAGTTTTGTGAACACCCACAATTCCATTTGTGTGAGTGTGTGGGGGTAGTTTAGAAGGAGCGGAATGAATGTTCTTCCCTGCTCACAGCTGTGTCCTGCACAGTTGCTCTCATGATCTCATTTTCCTGGCTGGGAGCCCCCTCTATTAAACAAGAAAACGAGGTGTGTGTGTGTGTATGGGGGGCGGGGTGGTCAGAGACATAGCAGGGTAGCAGGGAATTGGACACGAACTCAAGCGTCTTCCAGTCCACTGATTTCTTAAGTGACTTGTTTTTTAGAAGTTTCTTTCATGACATAAATCACTGTTAACGTCATCATTAAACTGGCCTCAGAGAGATTTTGTTTTAAACGGACAACGCGGTTAGAAAATCCTGAGTTCTGAACTGGGAAGCACAGGACTCCGGAGCCAGAAGCCACAGGACTCCAGAGCCGGAAGGTGGCCGGAAGCCACCTGCGCAGGCGCAGCTCCCCATGGTTGGGGCCCCGGGTTTGCCTGCTGTTTGCGTGGTCCGTTCCCGTCTGCACAACGGTTTACTCATGGCAGCTCTTGCCTCTTCTCGCTCTTCTCTCAGTCTGCCTCGAGCTTACTGGGAGTAAATATTGACAGTTTATTTTATATTCAGGGTGAACTTTGCTTTTTTTGGGCAATCAAATATTTGGCAATCAAATATTGATCTAGTGCCCCTTCTTTTTATCGACGCCGTAGTTGGAGGTGAAGGGGCTGGGGAGGGGGTGACGGCCAGCTGGTCACAGTGACAGGGATGGCTAGCCCCACCGTCATCTCAGCAGGCCAGCTCTAGTTTTTCCACCATTCCGTGCAGCTATTAAAATGTCTTCTTTTTAAAAATACGTCTTCCCTCCCTTTTCCCGTGGCAAAACTTAAAAGGTTTCACCTACTTCAAAAATAAATGATTCCCAAATCACCGCGGACCACTAACATAAAATGTTTTATCACATTTCCAAAAGCAGAATGGCATATTAAGAAGTGATTTCATTCTTATCCACATTCTCTTTTAGGGATATTGAGACATTATCTCAAATTATCACTCCAAAGAGGCAGAGGCAAGAATTTTACACCATCTCACTTCTCAGATCATTTTAGTTATTTTATTTCAATTCCTCCAAATCTCTTGGACAGTTATTTCCTTCTATATTTTTCTTGTATCACTTAAAAATTATATTTTACTTTGTCAGAGTCTAAAGAATTGCATTGAAAAACTAAGAAATTATTGAAAAAGAATTCCATTAGCACAACTATAGTGATCAGAAGAAATTGGCTAATTTCACTGTCTTTCTTTGGGCTTTTCATAGAAAATTGTCGAAATGTATCAGCCCTAAGCAACTGGCATTCTGAAATTGATTTCAAGTTGTAGAGGGGAAGAAAAGCTACATGGAAAAAAATTAAATCTTAGGTTTGGAGATACTAAAAAAAAAGAAAAAAAAAGTCCCATGCCCAGATGATCCCAAATACAGGCCCTCTGGTTCAGAAGTGAGATAAAGAAACCACAAAGCTGGTGTGGAGGGAGAGACACATTCTTCCTTTAACCGTTATTTTATTGAAGCTTTTTGGTTGAGAGTATTTTTGGGTTAATAATCTCAACTATTTCTGTAGAGAAAAGCGCATGTTCCTGCTCTCCTGAGGAAGCAATAATCACGTTCCCAGTGGATGAGTATGACAGAGGCACACACTGCCCCTGGACAACTTGTCTCCCGCATCTGACCTCTGCTGGTCTTGCCAGGCCTACTGCAGTCTTCAACCTAATCTAGCTCCATAATCTTTGAGTTCCTTGAAAGTGCTGGGACTCCTGGTCTTCACACATCTATTTCTTTGGCTAGAACATGTCCACTGTGAAGCTGACCTTCACTTGGCCATTCCCACCCAGTCTGATGAGGTCTTCACCTCCCCTCCCTCAAGAGACACATGTTTGGCGGTGTTTGTGGAGTGGTCGTTGCGCGTGCTGGAGGAAGAAGGCTCTGTTATTCCTCGCCGCGTACCTCAACTCAGCAAAGTGTTTTTAACTCTTTGTGTAAGGATTGCAATGTGCTCATGGGAATACATGGAGGCTGGATGGGACAGGCTGGGGGAAAGGCAGGAAAGGAGGAAGGGAGTAGAAGACAGGCGGAAAAGATGGAAGAGTAGTTGGAGTGTCATAGGAATTCAGAGGTAGAAGAGATTTAGAGGGTGGGAAATGGAACTAGAGTTAGAAACTGTGTGGACGACAAAAGTTCATGGAATTGCTACCTGGCCCACATCTCACTAGCTAGCTAGAACCTTCCCCCCTCCCTTTTGCTGACTTGTCTCTGCTCACCCTTTACTTCCACATGCTTTTCTTTCTCAAGGAGGCTGTATGTTCTCATAGAAATCTCTGATTCGTATATCAGAACACTTGTCAACATTTTATTGAAATTGCTTTTTGTTAGCTTTCCTGTTAGACAACGTCATGAAGGATCCATCTTTTTTTTTTTTTTCCATGATGACACTAGCACTTAGCATTGTAATGGCTGTCCATAATAAATAACTAAATATTTGTTGAAAGTCTAGCACTTTGGGCAAGTCATTTCAGGTTTCTGGGCTGTAGGGTCCTCATCTGCACTATGAAGGACTTGGTCAGGTTGATACATAAACGCCCCAGCCCAGCACCAGTCTACTATGACTTTGCACCTACATGGTACCCAAGGAGACAGGGATGTTGTCTGTGAAGACCCAGAAGATCTTATAATGCAAACTGTGACTTCCTGGGAGACTGTTTATACAGGCAGGACCTTGGACTGGGCCAGGGCGGGGGTTGTTCAGAATGAAGGGTAGGACCAGTTTTCATTATGAGAGAGAGGAAGAGAGCAATGAGCCATTTCTATGGAAAGACCAAGTTGTCCATACATCTATTGTGGACATGAAGATATGTTGACGAGCCTTGGCAAGTTTACTGCAAAGACAAGCCTGATCCTACAGTGGTAAGAGAGAATGATCCAGAAAAGGAGAGAGCAATGGATTATATCCACACACATCTATTACTGTATGTATATAGTCATTTGGCAAGCAAATATTATTGCATGTATTCTTGGGCAAGGTGCTAAGGGGATAAAGATAAATCAGACTTCAAGGATGATGAAGAAAGGATGGGGAAGAAAGGCATATGCACACTGAAAATACAGCAAAGAAGATGTTAACTGGGATAAGATAGGTACTCCACTTTTCTGCAAGTCTTCCCCACTTGGTTTTCCTGTGTACTAAGGATTCAAAAGGAAAGAAATGTTACTTCCTGCCCCACGGTACTCCTGCCATAGAAGAAGTGATATTTGAGCTTGGCCTTTGAGAATGGCAGGATTTGGGTATTTAGAGATTGGAGGTAGCATCCTAAGTGGAGAGAAGACCAAGGACAGTGGAAAAGCACCTGGCATGTCTGGGAATGGTGGGAGTTCCATTCGGCTCTAGCAGGCTACATGAAGCTGTCTCATGGCAAATTGGTTTGGAAAGACAGGTTGTGACCAGGCTGAAGTCATTTGGACTTGGATCTGTGGAAAGTGTGGGATCAGAGCAGATATCTGAGCATGGTGTTGGCTGCAGCCGGGCCTCAGATTCACAGCAGTGGTGGGTAAGCTGGGGCTGAGATGGGACCTGTGTGGAAACAATTACACTGAGCTCTGGGTGGGGGTGCCGACTTCTGGAAATGGGGCCATGCTGGTGGAGAGGGGAAGGAGAATGGTTAAATCTGGGCTGCAGAGGAACCACAGGAGGAGTGAGTCCTACCATGGAGAAAGTATTCACCAATATGAAATTGACAGAGGACTTGAGGAAGGTAGAGAAGAAGAGGAACATGACATCCCTGAGAAGATTGCTTGAGGAACTTGAGACAGAAGTCTGACTCCAGAGAGAGGAGGGACACTTGGCAAGTCCCGGGGCACCGAGTCTGGACTAAGAGGGAAGACTTCCACACTAGGATGTTTGGGTTGGGATGTTGGGTTGCCACTTGATAGCTGTGAACTTGGGCAAGTTCTTAACTACTTGTGCCTCAGTTTCTTTATCTGTAAGATAGGGATAACAATAGTAACCACCTGATGGGGTTATTGTGAGACTTAAATGAGTTAATAAACATAAAGCTTTCGAAACAGAGCTTGGCCTGTGATAAGCACTGTCTGTGTTTGTCATCATTAGGATGCTTGTTAAAAAGTTTAGTGAAGACAAGTATAAATGGGACTGGTTGGAGTGAGTAGCAGAATTGAGGGAACATTATTTCTTTTAATTAGTGGGAGATCTTTAAGCATGTTTAAAGTTGAGGGGAAGGACACATGGGAGAGGGAAGAAATGGGAGCAAGAGAAGAGGGTTTGCTGGAGGTAAATTAGAGTAAGTACGTGGGGGTAAACCTAGTCCCAGAGGGAGGACAAATGGCCTCGCTTTGCACTTGGAATAAAATCTAGGCTCTTTACCTGGGCCTCTGAAGCCCCCTAGGAATTGCCTCCTATGTGCTTTCTGGCTACAATTGCTTTGTTCTCCCTGCAGGAACCTCCCTTAGGGGCAGTTTCCCTTTCCAGTTTCAGTTACCTGGGTCAACTGCAGTCTGATCCGGAGGCAGATGACCCTCCTCCTGACCAGGTGTCAGGTCAATAGCTGTGCCAAAACACCTATGTCATTTCCTGACATCATGTCACATCGTAGACATTTTATCATGTATCCTCGCAAGAAGAAGGGAGAGTGCAGTACAATAAGATAACGGTGAGAGAGAGAGAGACCACATTCACAGAACTTTTATTTTGGTATATTGTTATAATTGTTCTATTTCACTATGAATTATCATTGTTAATCTCTTGCTTTATAAACTTTATCATAGGAATTTAAGTATAAGATAGACTATTTAAGGTTTGGTAATATGCCTGGTTTCCAGCATCTTCTGGGGGTTTTGGAAAGTATCCCCGCAGATACAGGGGATAGCTGTATTGCCTTTTACATTTCTTGCATTTTCTCAGCCCTGCAGAGATTGTTCTCAGCTGTCTCAGTGCTCTAGCTAATTTATTTCTGCACAGTAACCTTCCTTCGAATCCTTACTTGGTGGCTGCTCTGTTATCTTTAGCTCTCTCTCTCTCTCTCTCTCTTTATTTATTTATTTATTAATTATTTTTTTAATTTGTTTTTAAAATTTACATCCAAGTTAGTTAGCATATAGTGCAACAATGATTTCAGGGGTAGATTCCTTAATGCCCCTACCCATTTAGCCCATTCCCCCCACAACCCCTCCAGTAACCCTCTGTTTGTTCTCCATATTTAAGAGTCTCTTAAATTTTGTCCCCCCTCATGTTTTTATATTGTTTTTGCTTCTCTTCCCTGTGTTCATTTGTTTTGTATCTTAAAGTCCTCATATGAGCAAAATCATATGATATTTGTCTTTCTCCGACTGACCAATTTCATTTAGCATTATACCCTCTAGTTCCATCCATATAGTTGCAAATGGCAAGATTTCATTCTTTTTGATTGGCGAGTAATACTCCATTATATATATACCACATCTTCTTTATCCATTCATCCATCAGTGGACATTTGGGCTCTTTCCATACTTTGGCTATTGTTGATAGTGCTGCGATTTATAGCATGGACCCCCATGCTATAAAGGGGGTGTATATGCCCCTTTGAAACAGTGCACCTGTATCTCTTGGATAAATACCTAGTAGGCAATTGCTGGGTCATAAGGTCGTTCTTTTTTTAAATTTTTTGAGGAACCTCCATACTGTTTTCCAGAGTGGCTGCACCAGTTTGCATTCCTACCATCAGTACAAAAGATCCTCTTTTTCTGCATCCTCGCCAACATCTGTCGTTGCCTGAGTTGTTAATGTCAGCCATTCTGACTGGTGTGAGGTGGTATCTCATGGTGGTTTTGGTTTGTATTTCCCTGATGATGAGTGATGTGGAGCATTTTTTCATGTGTCAGTTGGCCATCTGGACATCTTCTTTGGAGAAGTGTCTATTCATGTCTTTTGCCCATTTCTTCACTGGATTATTTGTTTTTTGGGTGTTGAGTTTGATAAATCTTTACAGATTTTGGATACTAACCCTTTATCTGATATGTCATTTGCAAATATCTTCTCCCATTCTGTTGGTTGCCTTTTAGTTTTGCTGATTGTTTCCTTCACTGTGCAGAAGCTTTTTATTTTGATGAGGTCCCAATAGTTCATTTTTGCTTTTGTTTCCCTTGCCTCTGAAGAGGTGTTGAGTAAGAAGTTGCTGTGGCCAAGATCAAAGAGGTTTTTGCCTGCTTTCTCCTTGAGGATTTTGATGGCGTCCTGTCTTATGGTTAGGTCTTTCATCCATTTTGAGTTTCTTTTTGTGTATGGTGTAAGAAAGTGGTCCAGGCTCATTTTTCTGCACGTTGCTGTCCAGTTTTCCCAGCACCACTTGTTGAAGAGACTGTCTTTATTCCATTGGATATTCTTTCCTGCTTTGTCAAAGATTAGTTGGCCATATGTTTGTGGGTCCATTTCTGGGTTCTGTATTCTGTTCCATTGATCTGAGTGTTTGTTCTTGTGCCAGTACCATACTGTCTTGATGATTATAGCTTTGTAATACAGCTTGAAGTCTGGGTTAGCTCTCTCTTTAAATTTGTGAAGACCTTCCCTAAGCATCCAATCCAGAGCAGCCATCCAGTGCCTATCCCATTACTCACTTTCCATCTCTATATTGAGTTTATCACCGCTTGATGTTTTCCTGTTTATTTATTTATGGGTTCATTGTCTGCTGTCTGAACTGGGTATGGGCTTTGCTGGGGAAGGACCCCTTACATTTTGTCATGATGACTTTCTTCTACACACGGTGGAAAAACAGTGAAGTGTTTGTCAAATGAATGAATAAATATTTCTCTAATATATGAGAAAAATGGGAAGCAAGTGTAGGTGAAGAGGACATCTTTTGAAGTAGAGAGAGAGGAAGTTGAGGAAATGGAGCCATATTACCTTTCTTTGTCTCTAATCATGAAATAAAATAATATGTAGAAAAGGGGGGGGTGAGACTGAGGCTCCAAGCTCAGAATAGATCTCAGAAGAATATCTTAAGGAATCAAGAGGTTATGGAGTGATTCATGGAGAGAAAGTTATGGGACAGCTATGTGCCCAGCAGGTGGAGAAGAAAGTTCTTGGAGAGGAGGACTGGGAACTCCCAGTTCTAAATGGGTGAGCAGGAGTTAGAAGTTCCTGCTCTTGATGATAGCTATTTTCTTTTTGCTTTTTGTTCTCTCTTTTATTTTTGTAGTTTTCTTGGCCTAATTGAAGTAACAATGATGGTTAACACTTTTGAGCATCTACCATGTGTTTGACATGTTGGTAAATCTTTGCATGCATGCATTTCTTGCTCATTTCATTAACACAGGAAACCCTGAAGTGGGTGCCATGATTATTCCCATTTTATGGCTGGGAAAATTGAGGCTTACAGTGGTTAAATAGCTCGTCAGTGGGAATGCCAGGAACCAATCCCAGGCCTGACTCCAGCACGTACTGTCTTAACCACTCTGCTCTACCAACTATCTGCACTTTTCAAACACTGGTCAGGGCAGGGTTTCCACGGCTGCTGCTCACACAGGCCTGGCTTCAAGCTTCATTGTTGGTTTGGACCCACAAAGTAAATGTGCAAATGAAGAGGGGGTGTTTTCTGGCTCTAGTCTCACCAGACCTTCTGCCCCTGGACAAGGGAGAACCTGACCAGGGCACTTAGGGAATGAAGGTTTTCTCATATCAGTCTTTCCTTTATGTGTTACATAGGACTCAGCTGTGATCCCATTAGGTCATAGACTTCTTTGCAAGGACAGCACTCTATAACCTTTCCCATGACTGCTCTATGATAATTGATCTACTCCCCTTTCCTACAATTGCCTGGGTCAATTTAAGTAATTTAAATTTTTCTGGGGAGATTTGCCAGTAGGTTTTTGATTGCCTTATGTTTGCATGTGGCATTCTTTTAAGTGTGACTGTTTTTTTCACTCTTAGTTTTGATATTTTCATTGTTTTATTTCTGTTGTTTTTTTTTTATATGAAATTTATTGTCAGATTGGTTTCCATACAACACCCAGTGCTCATCCCAACAGGTGCCCTCCTCAATACCCATCACCCACCCTCCCCCCCTACCACCCCCATAAACCCTCAGTTCTCAGTTTTTAAGAGTCTCTTATGTTAAGAGTGTCTTATGTTTGCTCCCTCCCTCTCTAACCATTTTTTTTCCTTCCCCTCTCCCATGGTCTTCTGTTAAGTTTCTCAGGATCCACAAAGGAGTGAAAACATATGGAATCTGTCCTTCTCTGTATGACTTATTTCACTTAGCCTAACACTCTTCAGTTCTATCCACGTTGCTACAAAAGGCCATATTTCATTCTTTCTCATTGCCACGTAGTATTCCATTGTGTATATAAACCACATCTTCTTTATCCATTCATCAGTTGATGGACATTAAGGCTCTTTCTATAATTTAGTTATTGTTGAGAGTGCTGCTATAAACATTGGGGTACATGTGCCCCTATGCATCAGTACTCCTGTATCCTTTGGGTAAATTCCTAGCAGTGCTACTGCTGGGTCATAGGGTAGATCTATTTTTAATTTTTTGAGGAACCTCCAGACTGTTTTCCAGAGTGGCTGCACCAGTTTGCATTCCCACCAACAGTGCAAGAGGGTTCCCATTTCTCCATATCCTCTCCAGCATCTATAGTCTCCTGATTTGTTCATTTTGGCCACTCTGACTGGCATGAGGTGATATCTGAGTGTGGTTTTGATTTGTATTTCCCTGATGAGGAGTGACGTTGAGCATCTTTTCATGTGCCTGTTGGCCGTCCGGATGTCTTCTTTACAGAAGTGTCTATTCATGTTCTCTGCCCATTTATTCACTGGATTATTTGTTTTTCGGGTGTGGAGTTTGGTGAGCTCTTTATAGATTTTGGATACTAGCCTTTTATCCGATATGTCATTTGCGAATATCTTTTCCCATTCCGTGGGTTGCCTTTTAGTTTTGTTGATTGTTTCCTTTGCTGTGCAGAAGCTTTTTATCTTCATAAGGTCCTGATAGTTGATTTTTGCTTTTAATTCCCTTGCCTTTGGGGATGTGTCAAGTAAGAAATTGCTGCCGCTGAGGTCAGAGAGGTTTTTCCCCTGCTTTCTCCTCTAGGGTTTTTATGGTTTCCTGTCTCACATTCGGGTCCTTTATCCATTTTGAGTTTGTTTTTGTGAATGGTGCAAGAAAGTGGTCTAGTTTTATCCTTCTGCATGTTGCTGTCCAGTTCTCCCAGCACCATTTGTTAAAGAGACTGTCTTTTTTCCATTGGATATTCTTTCATGCTTTGTCAAAGATTAGTTGGCCATACTTTTGTAGGTCTAGTTCTGGGGTTTTTATTCTATTCCATTGGTCTATGTGTCTGTTTTTGTGCCAATACCATGCTGTCTAGATGATTACAGCTTTGTAGTAGAGGCTAAAGTCTGGGATTTTGATACCTCCTGCTTTGGTCTTCTTCTTCAAAATTACTTTGGCTATTCGGGGCCTTTTGTGGTTCCATACAAATTTTAGGATTGCTTGTTCCCAGTTTGAGAAGAATGCTGGTGGAATTTTGATTGGGATTGCATTGAATGTGTAGATAGCTTTGGGTAGTATTGACATTTTAACAATATTTATTCTTCCAATCCAAGAGCACGGAATGTTTTTCCATTTCTTTATATCTTCTTCCATTTCCTTCATAAACTTTCTATAGTTTTCAGCATACAGTTCTTCTACATCTTTGGTTAGGTTTTTTCCCTAGGTATTTTATGCTTCTTGGCTCAGTTGTGAATGGGATCAGTTTCTTTATTTGTCTTTCTGTTGCTTCATTATTAGTGTATAAGAATGCAACTGATTTCTGTACATTGATTTTGTATCCTGAGACTTTGCTGAATTCATGTATCAGTTCTAGCAGACTTTTGGTGGAGTCTATCGGGTTTTCCATGTATAATATCATGTCATCTGCAAAAAGTGAAAGCTTAACTTCATCTTTGCCAATTTTGATGCCTTTGATTTCCTTTTGTGGTCTGATTGCTGATGCTAGAACTTCCAACACTATGTTAAACAACAGCGGTGAGAGTGGACATCCCTGTCGTGTTCCTGATCTCAGGGAGAAAGCTCTCAGTTTTTCCCCATTGAGGATAATACTAGCTGTGAGCTTTTCATAAATGGCTTTTATGATCTTTAAGTATGTTCCTTCTATCCTGACTTTCTCGAGGGCTTTTATTAAGAAAGGATGCTGTATTTTGTCAAATGCTTTTTCTGCATCGATTGACAGGATCATATGGTTCTTATCTTTTCTTTTATTAATGTGATGTATCACATTGATTGATTTGCAAATATTGAACCAGACCTGCATTCCAGGAACAAATCCCACTTGACCATGGTGAATAATTCTTTTCATATGCTGTCAAATTTGATTTGCTAGTATCTTGTTGAGAATTTTTGCATCCATGTTCATCAGGGATATTGGCCTGTAATTCTCCTTTTTTTGTAGGGTATCTGTCTCATTTGGAAATCAAGGTAATGCTGGCTTCATGGAATAAGTCCAGAAGTTTTCCTTCCCTTTCTATTTTTTGGAACAGCTTGAGAAGGATAGAGAAGGATAGGTATTATTTCTGCCTTAAATGTCTGGTAGAATTCCCCAGGGAAGCATCTGGTCCAGGACTTTTATTTGTTGGGAGATTTTTGATAACTGATTCAATATCTTCACTGGTTATGGATCTGTTCAAGCTTTCTATTTCTTCCTGTTTGAGTTTTGGAAGTGTGTGGGTTTAGGAATTTGTCCATTTCTTCCAGGTTGTCCAGTTTGTTGGCATATAATTTTTCATAGTATTCCCTGATAATTGCTTGTATTTCTGAGGGATTGGTTGTAATAATTCCATTTTCATTCATGATTTTATCTATTTGGGTCATCTCCCTTTTCTTTTTGAGAAAGAGGCTAGAGGTTTATCAATTTTGTTTATTTTTTCAAAAACCAACTCTTGGTTTCATTGATGTGCTCTACAGTTTTTTTAGATTCCATATCGTTTATTTCTGCTCTGATCTTTATTATCTCTCTTCTTCTGCTGGGTTTGGGGTATCTTTGTTGTTCTGCTTCTATTTCCTTTAGGTGTGCTGTTAGATTTTGTATTTGGGATTTTTCTTGTTTCTTGAGATAGGTCTGGATTGCAATGTATTTTCCTCTCAGGACTGCCTTTGCTGCCTCCCAAAGCATTTGAATTGTTGTATTTTCATTTTCATTTGTTTCTATATACTTTTAAATTTCTTCTCTAATTGCCTGGTTGACCCATTCATTCTTTAGCAGGGTGTTCTTTAACCTCCATGCTTTTGGAGGTTTTCCAGACTTTTTCCTGTGGTTGATTTCAAGCTTCATCGCATTGTAGTCTGAAAGTATGCATGGTATGATCTCAATTCTTGTATACTTATGAAGGGCTGCTTTGTGACCCAGTATGTGATCTATCTTGGAGAAGGTTCCATGTGCACTTGAGAAGAAAGTATATTCTGTTGCTTTGGGATGCAGAGTTCTAAATATATCTGTCAAGTCCATCTGATCCAGTGTATCATTCAGGGCCCTTGTTTCTTTATTGATCCTGTGTCTAGATGATCTACCCAATGTTGTAAGTGGAGTATTAAATTTCCCTGCAATTACCACATTCTTATCAATAAGGTTGCTTATGTTTGTGATTAATTGTTTTATATATTTGGGGGCTCCCGTATTCGGCGCATAGACATTTATAATTGTTAGCTCTTCCTGATGGATAGACAGTGTAATTATTATATAATGCCCTTCTTCATCTCTTGTTACAGCCTTTAATTTAAAGTCTAGTTTGTGTGATATAAGTATGGCTACTTCAGCTTTCTTTTGACTTCCGGTAGTATGATAGATAGTTCTTCATCCCCTCACTTTCAATCTGAAGGTGTCCTCAGGTCTAAAATGAGTCTTGTGTAGACAGCAAATAGATGGGTCTTGGTTTTTTATCCATTCTGATACCCTATGTCTTTTGGTTGGAGCATTTAGTCCATTTACATTCAGTGTTATTATTGAAAGATATGGGTTAAGAGTCATTGTGATGTCTGTAGGTTTCACGCTTGTAGCGATGTCTCTGGTACTTTGTCTCACAGGATCCCCCTTAGGATCTCTTGTAGGGCTGGTTTAGTGGTGATGAATTCCTTCAGTTTTTGTTTTTTGGGGAAGACCTTTATCTCTCCTTCTATTCTAAATGACAGACTTGCTGGATAAAGGATTCTTGGCTGCATATTTTTTCTGTTCATCACATTGAAGATTTCCTGCCATTCCTTTCTGGCCTGCCAAGTTTCAGTAGACAGATCCGTCACGAGTCTTATTGGTCTTCCTTTATATGTTAGAGCATGTTTATCCCTAGCTGCTTTCAGAATTCTGTCTTTATCCTTGTATTTTGCCAGTTTCACTATGATATGTCGTGCAGAAGATCGATTCAAGTTACGTCTGAAGGGAGTTCTCTGTGCCTCTTGGATTTCAATGCCTTTTTCCTTTCCCAGTTTAGGGAAGTTCTCAGCTATGATTTCTTCAAGTACACCTTCAGCACCTTTCCCTCTTCCTCCTCTGGAATCCCAATTATGCATATATTATATGATTTAATTATGTCACTTAGTTCTCTAATTCTCCCCTCATACTCCTGGATTTTTTTATCTCTCTTTTTCTCAGCTTCCTCTTTTTCCATAGTTTTATCTTCTAATTCACCTATTCTCTCCTCTGCCTCTTCAATCCGAACTGTGGTCACCTCCATTTTATTTTGCAACTCATTTATAGCATTTTTAGCTCCTCATGACTATTTCTTAGTCCCTTGATTTCTGTAGTAATAGATTCTCTTCTGTCCTCTATACTTTTTTCAAGCCCAGCGATTAGTTTTATGACTATTATTTTAAATTCACTTTCTGCTATATTGCTGAAATCGTTTTTGATCAGTTCGTTAGCTGCCGCTACTTCCTAGAGTTTCTTTTGAGGAGAATTCTGCCATTTCGTCATTTTGAATAGTCCCTGGGGTGGCGCGGGACTGCAGGGCTCTTCCCTGTGCTGTCTGGAGTGATTTGCGCTGGTGGGCGGGGCCGCAGTCAGACCCGATGTCTGCCCCCAGCCCACTGCTGGGGCCACAGTCAGACTGGTGTGTACCTTATCTTCCCCTCTCCCAGGGGCAGGACTTACTGTGGAGTGGTGTGGCCTCTGTCTGGGCTACTTGCACACTGCCAGGCTTGTGGTACTACTTCGATGGGATCCGGGGTATTAGCTGGGGTGGATCTGCAAGGTGCACAGGGGCAGGAGGGGCAGGCTCAGCTCGCTTTGCCTTTGGTGGTCCGCTTCGGGAGGGGCCCTGAGGCACCAGGAGGGAGGCAGGCAGACCCGTTGGAAGGATGGATCCGCAGAAGCACAGCGTTGGGTGTTTGCGCGGTGCAAGCAAGTTTGTGACGGGAACTGGTTCCCTTTGGGATTTTGGCTGGGGGATGGGTGAGGGAGATGGCGTGTCCCAGCACCTTTGTTCCCTGCCAAGCTGAGCTCTGTCCTCCGGGCCTCAACAACTCTCATTCCCGTTGTCCTTTAGCCCTCCCGCTCTCCAAGCAGAGCTGTTGACTTATAACATTCCAGATGTTAAGTCCCACTGGCTGTCAGAACACACTCCTTCTGGCCCCTCCACTTTTGCAAGCCAGACTCGGGGGCTCTGCCTTGCGGGATGGGCTTGCTGCCCCTCCACCACCCTGGCTCCCTCCCGCCAGTCCGTGTAGGGCGCACTGCCTCTCCGCCCTTCCTACCCTCTTCCGTGGGCCTCTCGTCTATGCTTGGCTCTGGAGAGTCCATTCTGCTAGTCTTCTGGTGGTTTTCTGGGTAAATTAGGCAGACGTGGGTGGAATCTAAGTGATCAGCAGGACGCGGTGAGCCCAGCGTCCTCCTATGCCACCATGTTCCTCTGTCTCTGTTGGGTTTTTAAGTTTATTTTATTGGCCTTTTCAAAGAAACTGCTTTCAGATTATTCTTTCTATTTTTTTTGTTGTTTTTCTTTTTTTTTTAATTTTTAAATTTTATTTAAATCCAAGTTAGTTAACATGTAGTGTAATAATGATTTCAGGAGTAGAATTGGATGATTCATCACTTACATATAACTCCCAGTGCTTATCCCAACAAGTGTCCTCCTTAATGCCCATCACCCATTTAGCCCAATGCCAACCCAACACCCCTCCAGGAACTCTCAGTTTGTTCTCTGTAATTAAGAGTTTCTTATAGTTTGCCTCTCTCTTTTTATCTTCTTTTTCTTTCCCTTCACCTATGATCATATGTTTTGTTTCTCAAATTCCACATATGAGTGAAATCATATGATATTTATGTTTCTCTGACTGAATTATTTTGCTTAGTATAATACACTCCAGTTCCATCAGCATTGTTGCAAATGGCAAGATTTCGTTCTTTTTGATCACTGGGTAATATTCCACTGTTTGTATATGTGTGTGTGTGTGTGTGTGTGTGTGTGTGTGTATGTGTGTGTGCACCACATCTTCTTTATCCTTATCTTTATGTTAGTTGATGGACATTTGGGCTCTTTCCATAATTTGGCTATTGCTGATAATGCTGCTATAAACATTGGGGTGCATGTGCCCCTTTGAATCAGGATTTTTGTGTCCTTTGGATAAATACCTAGTTGTGTAATTGCTGGGTTGCAGGGTATTTCTATTTTTACTTTTTTTTTTTTATTTTTTAAAATTTACATCCAAATTAGTTAGCATCTAGTGCAACGATGATTTCAGGAGTAGATTCCTTAGTGCCCCTGACCCATTTAGCCCATCCCCCCTCCCACAACCCCTCCAGTAACCCTCAGTTTGTTCTCCATATTTATGAGTCTCTTCTGTTTTGTCCCTCTCCCAGTTTTTATATTATTTTTGTTTCCCTTCCCTTATGTTCATCTGTTTTGTCTCTTGAAGTCCTCATATGAGTGAAGTCATATGATTTTTGTCTTTCTCTAATTTCACTTAGCATAACACCCTCCAGTTCCATCCATGTAGTTGCAAATGGCAAGATTTCAATCTTTTTGATTGCCAAGTAATACTCCATTGTGTGTGTGTGTGTGTGTGTGTGTGTGTGTGTGTGTGTGTATGCCACATCTTCTTTATCCATTCATCCATCGATGGACATTTGGGCTTTTTCCATACTTTGGCTATTGTCGATAGTGCTGCTATAAACATGGGGGTGCATGTGTTCCTTTGAAACAGCACACCTGTATCCCATGGATAAATGCCTAGTAGTGCAATTGCTGGGTTGTAGGGTACTTCTATTTTTAGTTTTTTGAGGAAACTCTGTACTGTATTCCAGAGTGGCTGTACCAGCTTGCATTCCCACCAGCAGTGCAAAAGGGTTCCCCTTTTTTCCACATCCTTGCCAACATCTGTTGTTTCCTGAGTTGTTAATTTTAGCCATTTGGACAGGTGTGAGGTGGTATCTCATGGTGGTTTTGATTTGTGTTTCCCTGATGATGAATGATGTGGAGCATCTTTTCATGTGTCTGTTAGTCATCTGGATGTCTTCTTTTGAAAAGTGTCCGTTCATGTCTTTTGCCCATTTGTTCACTGCAAAAATTCTCAACAAGATATTAGCAAACCGAATCCAACAATACATTAAAAGGATTATTCACTATGGTCAAGTAAGATTTATTCCTGGGCTGCAGGGCTGGTTCAGTATCCACAAATCAACCAATGTATACATTGCCTTAATAAAAGAAAGGGTAAAAACCACATGATCCTCTCAATAGATGTTGTTAGCTTTGGGTTCTAATTTTTCCTATTTTTTGGATTTACTTTGCTAATTTCCTATTTCTTAAAATGATTATTAAACCACACACACACATATATAATATATATATATATATAACTATATCTGTGTAATTATATCTATAATCATATACTGTTATATATAAATATATATTATATTACATATAATTATTTTATATATACAATAAAACCTTGGATTGTGAGTAACTTGTTCTGTGAGTGTTCTGCAAGACAAGCAAACATTTCTAATAAATTTTAATTTGATAAACAAGCGATGTCTTGCAATGCAAGTGGTATGTAACACCAAATGTCACATGATCACAACTTAGTCAATGGTTCTTGAAATTCACTTTGATATACAAGTGCTTTGGATTATAAGCATGTTTCTAGAATGAATTATGCCCACAAACCAAGGTTTTACTGTAATATATCGTGATACACAATATATTATAACATGTAATGTATTGAAATATATTATTCTATGTAACGTATATAAAATTATACGTATAATATTATATAACTTATATGATATATTATGTGTATTATAGACTGTTTTATACTATTATATGTCATATACATAATATATATATCTATATACTTATCTATATAGATATCATTATAATTACATGTATTGTATATATGATATTATATATAAAACTTCATTTAAGTCAGTTTCTTTTGTGACCCCTAGATTTTGGTCTGAAGCGTCTTTTTCACTGCCTTCAAAACAGTTTGAATAGAACCTTTGATTTCTTCAATTTTAAAGGTTAGTTAAGTATATATACCCTACTTTTCATGTGAAGAGTGTTTACCTCTTTTTATTGAGCTTTTATTAAATTATTATCAGATCTTTTGTCAGGTAAACCTATATTTATTTTGAAAAATTCTAAACATATTCTTTGTGCCCAAATTCATGATCATATTTTGATGATGAAGTTAGTGGCTTCAGGTACTGGAATTTATTGTAACAAGTTTCTGAATTGCTTCAAAAACCAAGAGTTTCTTCCTCCTCTGCTTTCTTCCTCCCACCTCTTTTATTATTACTACTCTGGGAAATTTGGAATAGAAGGCAAGAAATAAATTATTTTTTCTTCTGTAACTCTTATAATGATACTTTAATTGGTGGCTTCTGCTACTTTTTAAAAAATATAATTTATTGTCAAATTGGCTTACATACAACACCCATGCTCATCCCAACAAGTGCCCTCCTCAATGCCCATCACCCACTTTCCCCTCTTCTGCCATCCACCCTCAGTTTGTTCTCTGTATTTACGAGTCTCTTGTGGTTTGCCTCCCTCCCTCTCTGTTTGTAACTATTTTTTTCCCCTTCTCTTCCCCCATGGACTTCTGTTAAGTTTCTCAAGATCCACATGAGTGAAAACATGTAATATCTGTCCTTCTCTTACTGATTTATTTTACTCAGCATAGTACGTTCCAATTCCATCCATGTTGCTGCAAAAGGCATGATTTCATTCTTTCTCATTTCCAAGTAGTATTCCATTGTATACATAAACCACATCTTCTTTATCCATTCATCAGTGGATGGACATTTGGGCTCTTTCCATAATTTGGCTATTGTTGAAAGCGCTGCTATAAACATTGGGGTACATGTGCCCCTAGGCATCAGCACTCCTGTATCCCTTGGGTCAATTCCTAGCAGTGCTATTGCTGCATCATAGGGTAGTTCTATTTTTAATTTTTTGAGGAACTTCCAGACTGTTTTCCAGAGCGGCTGCACCAGTTTGCATTCCCACCAACAGCGCAAGAGGGTTCCCGTAGAAATAAATTAATGTTACATAAATGGCTGCTCTTTGGAATAACTCTACATTTATATAGTGTGTCCTAGTGACTTTTTTAAAAGCCGTCATTTTAGGCTGGACCTTTCAGAATGCTTGCCACACTACCACTGTTCTTCTGCACTTACCTTAAAAAATAAAATGCTTTCCTTAAAGTAGCTCATTTACCCATTCACATAACTCCTTACCCACAAGCATAACTTGGCTATTAAAAATGAAGAAATTTTTGGAACCCACACATTAAGTCAGGCTACAGTGAAACAAAATTAGCAACACTCGAGTTGTTGCCAGAAATCAGGTGAAGCTGCATTGGATTTAAGGGCTAGTTTGTCAGATTACCATCTGTGGATGCTGCCATGGACCAGGTGGGGGCAGCAGAGAGCTGCCTCCCCTGGGATCCCAGGGTACAGGTGGAGGTGGCAATGAGTTAGGGAGTAGAGTCAAGGTTCTAAGACTCTGTATTTGAGAGAAAGGGAGCAAAGCAAGAGTGTTAGAACTATCACAAAGATCGGAATGCAAGGGAAGCAAGGATTGAAGTAGGACTGATGTAAGTCCAAGAGCTGGGTGGCAGAAGCAAAGTGAGCAGGAGAAACAGGAAGGCCAGTATGGGTGGGTAGACAGGAGGAACCAGGAAGAAGGCAGCCTGCCTCTCGAGCATTTCTCCCAGTGCCCTCCCAGCAGAGTGGCCAGGGTCCTGCTTGGTCCTGCTTGGTCTTCCAAGGGCAGTGGTTCTTACTGAATAGAGATATGGGAGGTGTCAGCCCTGTATCTCCTTTGAGCTGAGAATGTAATTAAAGTTCTTATTTTATGAACAAGTATTGAAACAAGTTGAGAAAACTCGGGATGATTTGGTAGTGATCAGGGTGTGGTGATACAATTTGGCCTGGGCTCTTCCTTCTGGTTGCTCCAAAGAACTGAAGCCCTCAGCATCCTCTTGTCCATCTTTTAGAAGATTTCTCGCAACCGCCCAGGAAATACACTTCAATACTCCTGTTTACTTACTGGTCTACTCCACTTGAAACATCATGCTCTCCCCGTGTGGTCTTGTCATAATTATCTTCAGAAATGGTGCTAATTAACAGGGCCAACGCATGGGCACCATGCCCTTCCCTGCTTTGGCATCCTCACACACTGCATTTAGCATTCCTTGTGGGAAGGCATTCTGGAGATGCCTTATCTGTACCCTCTCCATCTACCCCTTACCACTCAAGTAAGCTGCCTCACCAGAGAATCCGTCATCCAATAAACAACACTACCAAGTCCTAGCAGATGGCTGCTTATCTCAAGACACAGATAGTCACCAAAATCCTAGCAGTGAAAAGAGTTTTCTATAGTCCCTTAGAGCTAATTATAACAGAGTTGGGATCATGGAAGGCAATTTGGAAATGGAGGCCGAGCGTGGAGAAAGAAAGACAAAGGCAGAACACAAGTTCTTATGAAGGAAGGAGAATTTGGGTTAGGCTGTAGATGTAAAACTGTACTTGAGAGAATGGATGGGCATTTTCTGGGTAGTGAGACACCAACAAAGAAAGACAGGCGCTTACTCTTAGCTGTGCCAGAGACAGCCTGGCTGCCACTTTATCCCTCAGAGTAGTTAACCTTTTCCTATCTTTATCTCCCTCTTTGCAAAACAGACACTCAAGTGCTTGCCGACAATGTTTCCAAAAACTTTCCTTAAGGTAAGATAGAGACTGTTATCGACAGCCCAGTGGTTCTCTGAGTGAGGGTTACTGTGCAAACAGAACATTCCATTAATGAAGTTCAGGGTGTCCAGTTTTTCTTTCGAGCGTAAACACATGCCCAGTGGTATTGACTCATTTTGCATTGTTCTGTCGCATTGTTTGTAAATCTTTTTAATTATTACCCTGTATTTGTTCTCTATTGTTTGAAAGATGCTTTTCAAAGCTGGATATAGAACTTCAGTCCCTGCTGGTTTTGTTCTTTCCCACTTGGCAAAGGTTGATTGATTTTATTTTTCTTTTGGCCTGTGTCTCTTGGTGGCTTGAAATGAGCGCGGCTTTTTTGTTTTGTTTTGTTTATTCCTTTACCCACACTGTCAACAACAGAACCACTCTGGGAATGGGGTGCACACAGTAATTTCTGCAGCAGGGTTCCCAAAGGGAGGAGGGCTTGGTGTAAATTTGGAATATTGTATTGTTTTAGCTTTATTTTCTCAGATGCTACAACTGTTTCTTGGGAGTTATTCTTTTTCACAAATGAACATTCACTTATTCTCTCAAGTGGTACTCTAAGCCATGTTAAACCTGTTAACAAATCAATGTAAAATGTTAAAGCAAATGGGGGCTCCTGGGTGGCTCAGTTGATTGTGCGTCTGACTTCAGCTCAGGTCATGATCTCATGGCTCTTGAGTTCGAGCCCTGCCTCAGGCTCCGTGTTGATGGCTCAGAGCCTGGAGCCTGCTTTGGATTCTCTGTCTCCCTCTCTCTCTGCCCCTGCCCCACTTGCACGCTGTCTCTTCTTCTCTTTCAAAAACAAATAAACAATAAAAAATGTTAAGGCAAATGTAATGAAAGAAGCAAGAGTAAGCATATAGAAATGGTAAATTGGGGAACTGGCTCTGTTGTGGCCTGGTTGGATTATACGTGTGTGAGGTACATGAATAGGCTTGAATAGGACAGATTTATAGAAATGGAGAGGAAAGATCTGTCCTTCTTAACTCTCACTGCACATTAGAATCACTTGGAGATTAAAAAAATGATGCTCAGTTCTCTCCCCTGAAATCAGAATGTCTTAGGGTGTGATTTAGGCACAGACATTTGTGTGTGTGTGTGTGTGTGTGTGTGTGTGTGTGTGTGTGTGTTTTACAGAGAGAGAGAGAGAGGGTGCAAGTGAGCAAGGGAGAGATAGAGAGAGAGAGAGAAGCAGGGCTCATGCAAAGTGGGACTCATGCTTCACCCAATGTGGGACTCGAACTCATGAACTTGAGATCATGACCTGAGCCAAAGTCAGATGCTTACGACTGAGTCAGTGAGGCACCCTAGGCACAGACATTTGTAAAGACTCCTCAGTTGACAGCCAGGATTGAGAGCTACTGATGACCAATAGAAAACCACCTCTCAGAAGTGTCTCCAGGCCAGAGGTCTTCGCCTTGTACCAGGTACCTGTCTGGGCCAACATACATTTTTGGATTTTACCTAGCTCCGAACAGACCTCCTCTTCTGGCACTGCTCCTGTGCTGTCTGGCTCTTCCTGAACTTTCAAAAGTTCAGTTGACCTCTTGGAGCACTTAGGATACGGTGAAAATGATGCATCAAATAATATTGGTGGCCTTTATTGAAACTGTAATGGAGGAGCACCTGGGTGGCTCAGTCGGTGAAGTGTTCGACTCTTGGTCTCAGCTCAGGTCTTGATCTCAGGTTCATGAGTTAAAGTCCCATGTTGGGCTCCGCGCTGGGCATGTGAAGTCTACTTAAAAAATAAAGGTCCTGATCCAAATGTGGAAAGACTGTTTTTTGAATGTGGATTGTATGTATATTTTGTACATTAAAGGCAACGCCTTCAGTCTGTCTTCTCCCATGCAATTTAAAAGATGCCACACGTCCCAAATGTGAACTGCTTCCTTCCCTTGATGTGGCCTAGAAGTCCCCTATTTAAAAGAACTCATGTTAGCTTGGAAAGGCAATTTATAGACATCTAGACCCATTAATTTAGTTTCTATCTGTTAGTCTGTTATACCCAAAGAAGAGCTCTCTGAGAGAATGGGACTCAGAAAAGGTAAATGTGTTTGGGGTAAAGTGGGAGGTAAGAGCCAGGAGCAGGGCAAGCAAACCCCAGCGAAGCCAGATCACAGGGGCATAGACAACCTGAGAATAGGGAGGGCAGGGTCTCTAAGAGGCTGACCGGAAGAAAAGTGATTCCCACGTTCAGGGCCACCAATCTGGAATCATAGTCGCCAAAGTTTTAAATACCATATATACCGATGGCTTCCAAATTTATATTTCCATCCAATCCCTTTCCCTTGACCTTCAGTTGACAGACTGCCATATCCATTTTGCTTTCTAAATTGGCATCTCAGATTTAACCTGCCTAAAACTGGACTCTGGAACCCTGTCTTCCCCCAGATCTTTACCAGCTGGGGTCTTCCTATCTTGGCAAATGATAACTCCGTGCCAAGATTCTGGAGGCCAGCATCCTGGGAGCCTCGCTTCCCCTCGCCTCTTTCTCTCACTATTGGAACATCACATATATAAGTGAATACGTTGGCTCTACCTTTCAAGTGCACTGAAAACATAACTCCTGATGTGAGCACCGTCGGTTGTCACCTGAATTGTGGCCGTGGCTTCCTAATTGATCCCTGCCTCTCCCACCTCCCCACCCACACTCCAGTCTATACTGATCTTTTTTTTTAAGTTTATTTATTTGAGAGAGAGCAAGAGTGCAGGAGGGGGAGGGGCAGAGAGCGAGGGAGAAAGAGAATCCCAAGCAAGCCCTGTGCTATGAGCATGGAGCCTGATGTGGGGCTTGAGCCCATGAACCATGAGATCATGACCTGAGCAGAAACCAAGAGCCTGTTGAGCCAGCTGAGCCATCCAGGAGCCCCTATATTGATCCGTGGTAGTGAGACTTCTAGAACATGAGTCAGATGATGTCAGTCCTGCTCAGAAGCCCCCAGTGGTTTTCCATTGTACTCTGAGTAAAAGTCTATCCCTCATTGGATGGCCTGAGAGGTCCTACCCAACTTGGTGCTCCTTCACCTTTCTCCTCCCCTCCCCTCCCCTCCCTTCCCCTCCTTCCTCTCCCTTGTGGAGTTAATTCAGCCACTCTCACTGTTCCTGGGTGTGCCCAGGACAATACTATCTTGGCACTGGCTGCTGTTTGGGCTGCCGTGTGCCCAGAATGCTCCTCCCTCAGACAGCTGCTTGCGTCCTCACTGTCTTCAGGTGTTTGTTCGATGTCATCTCATGTCGCCCTGTCTGATCGCCCTCCTCAAAGGTTCAACCCTTGCCTGGGTGGCTTAGTCGGTTAAGCTTCTGCCTTCGGCTCAGGTCATGATCTTGTGGGTTTGCAGGTTTGAGCCCTGTGTCGGTCTCTGTGCCGACAGCTTGGAGCCTGGACCCTGCTTCAGATAGATTCTGTGTCTCCCTCTCTCTCTGCCCCAACCCCCTCACGCTCTGTCTCTCTTTCTCTCTCTCTCAAAAGTAAATAAACATTAAAAAAAATTTTTTTTTTTTTAAAGTTCAACCCTTGCCCTTGTACATGTCTCCTTCCAGGCTTTACTTCGCCTCTGTCCTTGTCCCCATTTGGCTTTCTCTGTATATTGTATTTATTGCTTATCGTTTATTCCTCCACTTTCTGCACTAGAATATCAACTTCACAGGGTCAGGGATTTTTGTCTCTTTTGTTTGCTGCTATGTCCCCAACACCTGGAACTTTGCAGGTACTCAGTAAAGAATTACTACATGAAAAAAATGAACCGGTGTCCAGGATAAGCTCTACAATCCCTTCCAAGTGACTGGGTTTGCCTTGCTCGTCTGTGGACCCGGTCTTGGCCGTATGCCCTTGTCTCTGGGAGGAAGGACTTCCCAGCCTGAGACCTGAGGCTCCCGGGCCTGTTGTGCCACCCCCTCACCTGTCCTGTCCCCGCTGGAGCTCTGCCAACTGCCTGAGCTCGTTGGGGTCCTGGCTCGGAGCCTTCACTCGTAGCACTGAGCTCCATGTGCCTCCGGCTCTCTGCACCCACCCCTGGCTGAGACCCTGCTTGCACTTGTATTCTTACTGCTTACTTAAACAAGCGCCCCTTTCCCTCACCAGCTGCTCCTCTTCATGTTTGTTGGTTTGTTTGTTTATTGAGAGAGAGGGTGAGCGTGTGCAAGCACGGGAGGGGCAGAGAGTAGTGGACAGAGGATCCGGAGCAGGCTCTGCAGGGACAGCAGCAAGCCTGATGAGGGGCTCGAGCTCTCAAGCCCTGAGATCGTGGCCTGAGCCGAAGTGGGACGCTCCACGGACCAAGCCACCCAGCCACCAATCTCCTGGAGTTTTTGATATATTGGTCAACCCCAGTCCCGCCTGAACATCCATTTTAATAATTTTTAGGTATACTTCAATTGGTTCCTCCTGGCAGACCTCATGAAATGTGATTCTTTCTAAGGATGCATTCTTGAGAAGGTGGAAAATGTGCTTCAGGATCATCCGAACGTCGTTGCTCTGAAACCTGCATGAACAGTGTGTGGCCAAACTCCTTACGGCCTCGACAGGGTCTCCTGGGGGGAGGACACCGCGGTAGGGGTCGGGGGGAAGGTGGGGAGGGCCCTGCGCCTGCCATTTGTCTTGTGGCTTCCTCTAGCTCTAACCCTAACCCCAGAGCCTGGGGCTCACAGAAGCTTCTGAGGGCAGCAGTGACTCTGGAAACTGGAGGTTGTCCTAGACTATTTCACAACACTTCTCTCCAGTAAAAAAAGAAAAAAAAAAAAAAAAAGGAAAAGGAAACAAGCCAGCCTCATTCTCTTCAGCCTCAGTGTTACATAATCTAACATTTCCCTTGCTGGTTGAAATGAATATCCTTTCTTTGCCTGGATAAATAGGACACCGACTCTTCGGATAGGCTGCTTCCTCTGTTTAAGCGCTTCTGAGGGATCCGGCTGCTTTTGTTGGGTTGGTGGTGGCCCGCGGCTCGCAGCAGCTGGGCCTGGGCCAGGTCTTGCCTCAGGGCTCCTTCTTGGAGTGTGGATTCTGCCAAAACACCTTTTAAATGTCTCAACGAGCAGCGCACAAAGACCCACTGTGGCGGTTGTGGTGCCTGGAAGATGGCTCACTCGATGTGCTGGGACCGAGCTCTGGCCGTTCACAGCCGGAAATCTCCTGTTGCTCCTTACACACCTCCCTGGAGGGTAGAAGCCCCCCTAGAAAAGGCACTGGAAACGGAGAGTTTAATAGACCCGGAGTTACAAACACAGCCATATCAGCCGTCTGCCCTGCCTTCACTGGACAACTGTTTACTTGATAACTTGGCACAGGTCTTCCTCTACTTACCTGGTTTATGTCTCAATAAACCCATCCTAGGTTGAAAATATTCTAAGTCAAACGTGCATTTAACACACTGGTACCTCTTTCGTTTCCTCAGAGACTAAGCGTTACTGGCGCAAAGGATAGAGTTGGATCTCTTTGGGGGTGATGTCCGGGTGTTACTCATTCTAAATTCCAGGAGCTGCTTTGTGTAACAGGTGGACACGGCTGGAGAGACCTCAAGTTTGGAAAATCAAGATCTCTTTGGAGTTTTACAGGGAAAATGTTCAAAAACGAGAAACTGACTGTCCCAATTTGTTTTAGAAGAAAAGTACAAGTTGTAAAACTTTATTAACCTGGTAAAGGGCACTGATTTTCAAAAGGAAAACGAATCATTTAGGCAGTGTTAAAATGTCAAAGAAACAATTATGTGGTAGCGGAGTAAACATTCCATTTACAATGATAAGCCTGTTCCTTCAGTAGTTCTTAATCTTGTTTGGGCTTCTTAAAGAATCAGATGAAATTTCCAGACTGTTCTCAGAAAAATGCAGATGTGTTTATGTGTTCAAAAGATTGGATACGGTTTCAGGGCCTTCGTGGATCTTTGCTTTAGAGAGTGGAGTTAGCAAACCAGTAAAGGCTGGAATGCCTTTATGAAAGAGATATATGAATGTACAGTAATCAACCAAAATTTAGTTATGAGGAAAATGATGTTAAAGACATTAATTGCCAAGTAATGGCATGAAATCATGTTTCTGTTATTATCTATTTTAAGCATACTTTACGTTTATGGTGACCTCACGCTTGCTCTTTATATGCTATTATCTTCCCTTTGAACTTAATGCCCAAACTGTGCAATTAATTATGTTGTGTCCTGTCTCTGATGTAATTATCTAGTTTGGTTCCTTGATTCCTACGTTTTATCTTTTACTCCTTGTCCCTATTTTAAGAACCTTGAAGGTATTGGAGCTTGGGGAAAAATAGTTTCCAGTATAGATTTTGACATTGCAGAGGAAGCTTTCCAAACCCAGACAGGGATGTACTTGGGGCTATTCAGTGCCCATAAATGGTCAAGCTCTGCTATTCCGTTGCTCAGAGAGCACGGTGAAGGTAGGTGTCTCGGCCATTGGAGATGACAGAGTGATGTGGACTGGAGATGAACAGGTCTTTCCATTCTATTGAAGTTCTATTCGGGTTGAAATTTGTTCGAATGAAAAGAAGAATCTGTCTTCCAGGCACTGTGTGAATTACCGTCGTGAATCTGGATGGGGTGCGAGGCATTCCTAATCCACTGCCGTCATTGGAGGTAGGAGATGCGGGAGATACACAAATAACTGGGGCTAGACTGAATTTGCCATTTATCTGAGAGTGTTACCAAGTGTCCAGTAAAAGTATGTTTCCGTTCTGATGCATCAGTTACCAGGGTGTCATACAATTCATCTGTTGAAGTATCGATCTCCCTTCCCAGATGCAAGCTCTTCCGGGTCTGGTCTGTTCATCTTTGTCTGGCAGAGTAGATGCTTCCTAAGTACTTGTTGCCAGAAGGGAGAGGTGTAAGCAATGTGCTGTGGGGGCTCAGGTGGATGAGAACAGGGCGATGTTGAACAATCACGAAAGGCTGCATGGAGAAGGCGATCTTTGAGATGAACCTGGAGGAAGTGGTAGGATCATAACTGACCTGGACAGGGAAGAGGCAAAAGAAACTAGAGACCAAGGCATAGGATACTGGAGGTGGGGAGGCTGGGCCCAGATTAGCAGGGAGGAGGTGGGTGGTTTGTACTACGTTTGTCAGGAGGGTGACCTGGTGAAGGTGTGTTCAATTGGTTAGAAATGGGAGAGACCAGTCAGGCACCCCTGCACGGTCCATCCAAGAGCTGAAGAAGGCTTAAGTAGTGCGATATGGACAAGGAAACAGAAGGGATGGAGGCTGGAGATACTTTGAAGGTGGAGTCTGAGGTCCTTGTAATCCACAGTTCCCTAGGATAAGCCAGCCCGGGGCAAAAATAGGAAGAAAGCAACAAAATGAAGTACTATTTTTCTCGCTTTGCTCTCCATCAATGGTTCTGCAATCTGCAGCCCTTTCAAAACCTTCCTCCTTGTGGTGCCTGGCGAGTAAGCAGGTGCTGGAGAACTTGTCACGAGTGCTGAGCCTCACTGCGGGCCTGAGGAAGCCACAGGGTTGGCCAAGGTTGTTGCTGCCAGTGCCCATTAGAGGAGCCAACATGGGCAGGACCCACTTGCTGCTAAGGTGGCTGGCCATATCCTCAAGTGCGGAGTATTCCTCACTCCTAATTGTTATCTAGGTGAGGCATCGAGGCTTCCCTTTGCACTCCATGTCTTACAGAGATCTTTTTCAGCCTTTAATGGCAATCTCCCCTTTTGCTATGATTCAGGCATTTGTGCTGATTGGGCAGCTGATGAACTTAGTGACCGATCCTGTGCTGTACTTAAAAATCGTTGTTCTCTGTCCCTGGCTCCTTGAACTTGGATGAAATTTGTGGAGTTCTCTTTTCTCCTTAGAAGTACGCTTTAGTAGTCGATGAAAATAAACTACTGGAAAGGGCTACCACTCTCTGAATCCTGGCTGAGACTTTGCTTCTGAGGAGGAGTATGCGAGTTTGTGTATCTATCTGGCTACTGAGTCGGGTGGTGGCTAGAAACTGGTATTTGGGGAGAAGAAGAACTAAGGGGCAGGATATTTTGGGGAGCAGGAAGGGTCAGAGAGCTATTTTCTGTGCTCAGCAGAGTGAATAGCTTTTCCATTTAAAATCATCGTATTCCTCAGATGTGATTTCTTTTGTCGCCTCAATAAATATGAAAGCCCTCTTCTAGGAGAATTTTTTTCAATAGTTATTTCTTCACATGGGATGTTTGTGGCTTGATATATATCTTTTTCTATATAAAGAAGAGGCATGTGATTTAGGAAGGCAGGTTAAATCTTCCTAAAGATGAAGTATAAAGTTTCATTGAATTTGTTGATTTTTCTCCATAAGTTTCTTCTGTTTGAACTTGTTATCTTAAGAAAGATAGTTCTTATGTATGTATGTATGTATGTATGTATGTATTTATTTATTTATTGGAAGAGACTATCTTTATCCCTATCAACTTCAACTACAGGGCATCGATGTTGATTAAATGACAGGAGAAAGAGTCATCAGGCATTAGTCATATGACTAATATGTTTTCAGATATCCCGGACCTGTATGTACATTACACACAGGACTGTTGGGTTTTGCACCTTCTGCTACAAAAACTGGCACCCGCAGTCCAGGATGAATGTTTTAGTTACACTCTTGATGGGAAGGAACAGAGACTCCCCTGGATGCCTGGTGATAAGGGTTAGCAGAGAATTTGTATGACGTCCACATTCTCACTAGTGACCAATGCATCTATAGCCAGACCCTGCCATGTGCTCAGGGCCTCAGTGCCCCGTATTTGCTCATATTGACACCCTGGGTTTCTCTGTTCCCCCATAACTTTACTCGCTAAGGGCTTTTGCTTACTGTGGTCTCCAGTCTACCCCAAAACATTCTTCCTGCCCGTGTGCCTCACTAGCTCAGTCTAGGTTTCCAAAATTCATACTCCAGAGAGCTTGAATACAATTGGTCAAGTTCATCTTTTCACAGTAGGTCATGTCCTTGGTCACTGCCTATCTTGGTTAGTTTCCTATCCCTGGCCCATTTAGCTGTAACCTGAGGTGAGAGCTGAGGGTCATCTGGATGTGAGTTGGTTGTTTCAGAAACAGGATGGGGGAAGGACTGGGCAATTTACCTTAGAAAGACGAGCGAGTGGATACTCAGGTACTAACTGGTGTTTCAAGGCAAGCAGAGTTTCAATTTTGGTTGCTTTTCGTGAGGAAAACCAGAAGTTCAAAGCTGCTTTTATACTGTCATGGAATTCAGATAGTGTTTAGAGCAGTGCCCAATGGAAACATGTTTGCTAATGAGGACAAGTGAAGAATTTGGGCCATTATCGATGTAGTTGAGTCCCAGTTGAGTCTGCTGTCATCTGGGCTGTTAGACAAAAACACACACTCCAGATCAAAAACCTGATTTTTATTTTAACCCGAATCACCCGGATCACAGCAGGATTTTGCTTGAATGACCCAGACAGATTGCATCAATTTTCTGCTTTACTTTGCTTGTGGAGACCGGGCTGTTAGTGGTTACTTCTGGAATGAGAAAATGTATTAAAAAAAGGTTGGAACCTGGAAAGATTTCTAGAATAGTATTATACTGTTTTACTTGTTCTTTTCTTCTTACTTGTTTTTTTCATTATTCAGCCTAATCTAGTAATCTAGTATTCAGTCTAATCTAGTAATCTAATTTAATTAGAAAATTGTCCTCAAGAGAGGTGTTTTTTTTTCCTATAAGAAAGCACAGGATATTTTAAAACAGTGTTAGTCTAAGCCGACATTTTAATTTTTTAGTGAGCTTTTTAGAATGATAAGCTTTAAGATGATTCATAATAACACTTCAATGTCAATCTATAGAAAGTATTCTTAGCCATCCACTGATAAACTTGGGTGCTTATGTCCTGAGTTTGAATGCTGACTCCAGCTCTAACATCTTGGCATCCTATGGTTTCCTCCTCTGTATGATGGGTTTGTGGTAGTACTTACCTCACTGGGTTGTTGTAAAAGTGCTTAGAACAGTATGTGACTTCTTGTATGTGTCCAGAGACATTTGCTACTCTTTTTTTCTTCCCCACTTGAGAAAGCACATATTGGAATGCAAATAAATGCCAATCATGGTCTTTTAAAGATAATTAATCTAATTTGTATTTTATAGGAATTTTACAGTCTACATTTATATTTTCCAATGAAAAGAAAGTAATCTATAACCTTCAGTTTAGAACCCACCAGCTGTCCTATTTTGAGAACTGTTGCTGTAAGTGGTTTTCTTCTCTGTATTGATGGGTACATTGGATCTTAACAGGTAGCTAAATGGTATTTGGAAAGCATAGTTCATCCATTCTGGCAAATAAAATAATTGAAGGATTTCATGAACTTAGACAAAGATATTTTGCTCTTAAAATGTTTAAACTGTTCAAAACATCTTACTGAAGAACTCACCTTTCTCCAGAAACCCTGATAAAAATAATTAAAAGCTAACAAAACCTCGATGTTGCACTAGTACGCATGACTGTTCTTTTTGTAAGTGGATCTTGTTGAAATTTGTGTCTCTTAAACCAAAATTAAATACTGGACATATTAGCTGAGCTGTTCGGCTCTACATATTCTGGAGAAATTAATTTCAGACTGATTTGCATATTCAAATTATATTATGGGCTAATTCACATGTATAGAGGAGACTGAAGACAGTTAAGATCCTTTATTTCAAAATGTTTTAAAGTGTTGATTGTGAGAATTTTGATTTTCTTTCTATCCTAAGGCAGATTAGAGCTGCATCCCCTGCCCTACAGATGTCAACCTGCTCTTGGAGGTTCTAGAAAGCCCAGTAGCAAGATAGGCTCCTTCATCGTCTCCTCTACCATTCTCACTTCCAGAAAACCTAACCTTCCTAAGACCTTGAAGAGTAGAAACATCTAACATATTTTTAAAAATCCTTTACAATAAATACTATGTGAAGCACAGCCGGCTTTATAAGCTATTACCATGTTAACATTATTTCTTTAACTTCAATATACTTCTTAGCCCATTTTCTATTTCAGGATGTTTATCTCCGTGTAAACAAAATGAAACACCGCACAAACTCTTAAATGGCTGCGGGAAATGCCAGACAGTTTATGGAAAGATCAAATGACAGAAGGAATGGCCTAAGAGTTGGCGAGAAGCTGAGTCCCTGCAGGTTACTGAAGTCAGGAACCTAATTAATCAGTGACAAGAATGCAGTGGGTTGTTGAGTCAATGGCTGAATGGGAAAGTTATAAAAATGCTCGCAGAAGACATGTCCTCACTCCTGCGCTGAGCTGTAACTAATTTTGGATTAACAAAATTTATGTGCTGAATGAATGCTTTCTTTTTTTTTTTTTTTCCCCAACTTGACATGCCCGTCTAGACCTCAAACTTTATTAGTAGTGAAGAGAAACATCAGCTGGATTACTGGAAAAAAAATTCAGGCAGATTAACAGATTACTTACCCTTTGTTAAACGTCTCTCTTGCCTGAAGTGCTAAGAAAGTGAGGGTCAGGTCTTGTGTGGAGAAAGGAAGACCGCCCCCTCCTCTGTTCTGTACAGGAGAGTTTCCACTCCTAGTCAAATGGTGGTGCTAGTTCTTTATTTTTGACTTGTTGCGTTTCCTAATTTCATGGTCATAACAGCCTCCTGTCTACTGCTTCAGAACGGATTTCACCAAAACTGAAAATGCAGTCTCCATGCTCAGAAGCTTCTTAACGGGCTTGAAAGGTTAGTGTTCCTTTCTCTTGCCCATTCTGTAGCATAAGAAGACAGTCTTTGAGTGGCATTCTTCTCCTCGAGTAGGTACTCCCATTTCTTTTCCTCAATGTAAGTTTTTTCTTCTTGCTATATGTGCTACTATTTACAAGCGTGATGTAACTTTAGAGCTTCCCTCTCATGTTAAAAGATGTTCATTTTTTTTCTTCTTAATGCTCCAGGGATATTTGCTCAGTTGCTGGCAAGCATGACTACGGCATTAAAATGTTGAATCTAAACTTGGTACAAAGTGGAAACTCACTTTTGGAATAATATTCAGCTGAGTCAGAGGGCAACACAGCTACCCTTTTCTCAGGCTGTCTGCCTGCCTCAGATAACGTACACTTACTGGATCCAGTCTTAGCTCTGAGTACTGTATTGTAGAAAAGGGCTGGACTTTTAGAAGTTCTTAATCAGGCTGATCACAGGCTAGCACGAGCAGGCTACCTGTTTTCTTAAACTTTGGTGGCGTAATTTACGTTGAGCTTGAAGTCAGCAATCTGAATAAGCCATTATTGGTTTCCCGTCGCAGCCAAGGTTTCTGAAAAGCTACGCAATCTAGCAACACAAAAGCGAGACAGCCCGCCTTCAAATTGCCCTGCGATTTTAGGCAAGTTCATTTGAGTCTTGCTGCCCCAGTCTGCTCTCATGTGAAAAAACCAGTGGTCATTTTTGTTTTCGGCGGGATGGTGTGTGCATCAGTTCCTCCCCCACATATGGCAGCGTGCTACTTGAGTAATGATGTGGCAGTCACAAAAGACAGGGCAGGATACTTTCATTTTGGTTAGAGGAATGCCACACGTTTCAGGAAATGTGCGTTAAGTTGTAAGTTTCAGGCTTTGTCAAGAGGGTAGCTGGTTTCAGACATGCTCACAGAAGCCAACGTGATCTTTTTTCTTTTTTTTAAATAAGGGTTGGGCTTTATCGGGACTTGGGATCATCGTACTGATTCCTGTTCAAATTTCTGTTGGCTTTATGGGCCAGATCTAACAGGCTTGCAGAGCAACTCCTAACACGATGTTGCTGGGAAAGTCCTCTGGTTTTGAATGTGGCATATATTAATGTTATGTATGATGTAGCTTAATGTTGAGCATGAACTTATGAATATGAGGTAGAAGTCTTTGAATTTTATCTTAAAAAGCTCAGAGCGCCAAAAGAAATGAAATTGGATGGGAACGTCTGAGACCAACGGTTCAGAGCCCATTTCTACTCCATACAACTCCTTTGTGTTTCTCAAAAGCAAATATTTGCTCCCATTTTGTTACGATCCTATGGAGACCTGGGCACGCATGGCTATAAGACTTCAGAGGTTAGATGCAATGCTGCAGAGCTTGTTAAGTTTTCAAGGAAGCTCAGAATAAGTATAAGGTAGGTATCAGAGACACAACCTGTCTTTAAAAAGTGCAAAATTTTGATTATAAATATAAGGGTCACATTTACCAGCAGGATATTTTTCTTAGGCCCTTGCAAATATTCGTTTTGTTTTATTGCTGATGACACTCGAGGAAAGGGATAAAGCTCATGTGTCTTAAACTTGCTGCAAGGACAGTAAAAAAAAAATTATCTTCCATGTAGATTAACTCTGACTTTTCATTCAGTTGTGGATTTAGAGCTAGCTACCGCCACCTCCCCACCAACACTCTCCTTAGCCCCCTGTAAACATAAATATTCATACTGGGTGTCTGCTACACAGTTATCTGTGGGTTCTTTGAGTATCTGTCCATGTTCATTCAGCCCAGTTGGTCAGAGCAACCGCTTGGGCTAAGGGCCCGGTGGTTGGGCTTCAGTTTGCTTTGAACAGTGAATAGTTGTGCTCCATGGTAGCAGTTTGGCTACAAAGAAAAATAGGCAAGAATGGGAGTAACCAGCTCGGAGTAGACCATCCACATTGTGAAACAGTCCTAGCATATGTTTCATCGATGTTGGTTGAGACGCGGTCCTGCCCACCTGTCTTTATCAAGGCTGTGTCTCCCTTGTTAATCCCCTGTGAAGCTCCCTACAGTGCTATGTTTTAAGGCAGGTACTTGACAGGTGGCTTTTGGTGATGGTGGGGGTTTGCCTTTTGGGCGACATCCCAGTAGACTCCCTCTGAATCATTCCCACTGACCACAATTGCAAAACCTTGCACATCAGTGAGTTTTATGGCTCTTTCTAAGGAGCATAACATTTTTTTTCCCTGAAAGCATGTGACTTTTTTAGAGGATGAAGAGGCTTACATTGTCTATTCACCCATAAAAACATTTGCCAGAAAGCTTATACTTCTGCTTAGGTCTTCCATAGCAGTAACTCTTTGGTGAGGGTTCAGACATTAGGTAGTTCAATTCACCAATCCACAAGAGATGGCTGAGTCCAAGCCATACGGGGCCCCACCCCCCCACCCCAATCTGTGTGGTTCACCTCCGGTCTCAAATGCCTCACTTGCAAAGTAGGGGTAATGAAAGTAGCTACGGATGTAATTGTATGGAATAAGTGAGATTGAACCACTCATTAAATGACTTGTCGTCTTCAGGTGTTAGAAACTCACATAGGACAGAGTCATTTTTATTGCAAGCATGTACAGTGCCTGATAATAAGTGTTGGTAGAATAAATGACCAAACTCATGGTTAACACCATCGCTGTTAGGAATGTGTATTCATCTGATTGTAGCCGGGAACTTGATCTGAAAAGAGGGCAATCAATCCAGTCAGCTAAGCGTGGCACCTATAGAAATGCCACCGCTTTTGTAATGAGCACGAAGCGTTGGAAGAAACACAGACGCCTCTAACATCCCTCCCTCCCTCCCTTATTCCTTTCCTTTGTGCCTGTGGGGACAGCTACTTTCCTTTGTGATGAGAAGAGTAGCAAAGAAAATGGGCAAGTTCTTGCTGAGACAAGTATGTCAAAAACTTGTTGCAAACGTTTTGATGTCAAAAGAAGCATTTCCCTTGTTTGTTGGACAAGGCCTGAGTCTGTTCACACGTAGAGTTGCATGCTAACTTCTAATTCAGTGTAACACCCAAGACCTGAGTTAGTCTCTCACTCAACAGCTCTGTAACAAATACTTAGTGCCCATGAGACGGTAGTAATAGCAATTATATTAGCATCTGAGGTTTAGGGAGCTCTTCGCGTAATACTTTTTATAGGTATTATTGCATTTAATCCTTATAACAACTCCAGATGGTAAACAGTATTATGATTCCAATTTTACAAGTGAGCAAAGTAAGGCTTTGCAAAGTTGGGTACTGTGTCCAACGTTAGAAAGCTTTTTAAATGACAGTCCTAAGACTTGAAGATAAGCCTATCCTTTTGCAAAGTTCATGCTCTCAGCCGTGACTTGATGCAATTTTCTGAAGGTTTAGATCAGTGTGGTGCTTGCCTTGGTGAAGCAAGGTGAACATCTGGGGCTGGCAAGAGATAATGGTAGATTTCTCTATGCTGCAGTGTCTTCATCTGTAAAGGGAGAAAAATAAATAATAAATCTGACCTATAGAAGCTTTATGGCTATTGGTAAGGATTAAATTATATATATATAATATATATATAATACATGTAAGAGCTTTGTAAAATATTCAGTTTTATAAAAGATAAGTTTTTCTATGGAACGCATACATTATTACTTAGTTACCTGTAAGATCTTGTCACTAAGTGTATGAGAGTAGCCTTGGTGTGGTGCTATGAAAAGCCATGAGAGGTGGGTCAACTTCTGTCCTAAAGAACTGAGCGTGTGCACAGTGGTGAAAGTGTGGCTGGCCAAGTGTGTGAGTGTGGCAGGCAGGATGGGTGGGGTTTTGGAGGGAGAGAGGCAGACAGAGCCAGCATGTTACTTCTCTCAGTAATTCTCTTCCTGGGACCTCCCTGGAGCCTTCGAGATTCTCTCCGACTTCTTCGAGAAGACAAGTGGCTAGAAGCTGTCCTAACCTTTCTGTTGTAAAAACCACGATGATTTGTATTGGTTATACACCCGGAGCTCCATTTCCCTAACCCCAGCCTTCAGGAGCTTAATCTGACTTTACTCTCCTGTTTGTAGCTGTCACTAACCCTCAGTTCTTTGGGGTTTCTTGCTAAGAATGGATACAAATGAGGCACAACCCCTTTTTTGCTGCCTGGAAGATGATAGGCCCTTTACGGGCACTGCCAGTCACAAGGGGGAAGAGGTAGGCCACAACAAAATGACAATCCTGGGGAAGACGAACAGTATAGGGTTCCTGCCCTTTGCTGGCATAGTGTGTTGCCATTGGCTTTTGGCATTTCTTTTTCCTCTGTTCTCACCAAACTCTTCTCTTATCACATGGCCAGCAGCTAGCTGAGCTCTCTAAATGAACCTCTTCCCCTAGGTTGGTTCAGAGGAAGCCCTTGAAACCCTTTTACAAATAGGCGGTCAGCAGTTCTGAGACCCTTCTTCCCTCTGTGGTTCCTAGAAATGATCGCATCGGGCTATTTCTTTAAAGAATCTTGATAAAGACGCCAAGAAATCTAAAGAAAATTTGTTTATCTCACAGAAAACATTTGTCTTTTGTATTCTCGTTTTTATTTACTACAGCCAATCATTTGTCAAGATTCATTTTCATAAAACGATTTACAGAAAGGTATTTGATAAAGATGATCACAATATATATAATAATCCACTTAAATATATTTCTCCTTAAAACCATGTGACAGGGGTGCCTGGGTGGCTCGGTCAGTTGAGGGTCTGACTCTTGGTTTTGGCTCAGGTCATGATCCCAGGGTTGCAGGACGAGCCCTGTGATGGGCTCCATGCTGAGCTTAGAGCCTGCTTGGGATTCTCTCTCTTTCCCTCTGCCCCTTTCCCCTGCTTGTGCTCTTTCTGTCTCTCTCAAACAAAACAAAACAAAACAAAACAAAACAAAACAAAACAACTATGTGAAAAGTGCAGATATCCATTTTTTATATGGATTTTTGAAAATCCTACTTGCTTCGAGTTTATAAAAGATATTTAGAGATTAGGGGTATTCAGAATCCGGTATAGTTTAACTTGACACACACTGTTAAATTCTCTATCTGATTTTCCTTAAGGAAGAAGTAATATTTTAAGGGCCCTGTTGTAGTTTATTAAGGTCTGTCCCAGAGTCTCTGCTCCTACACAAACCAAAAGAAACTCAAGTGCAAAGATGGGTTTGTTTGTTTGTTTCAAATTTTTATTTAAATTCTTGTTAGTTAACATACAGTGTAATATTGTTTTTAGAAGTATAATTCAGTGATTCATCACTTACATATAAGTCCCAGTGCTCATCAAAACAAGTGCCATTCTTAATGCCCATCACCCATTTAGCCCATTCCCCCACCGACCTCCCCTCCATCAACTCAGTTTTTACTTGAAATTTTATTTATTTATTTTAGAGAGACAGCATGCATGAATCGTAGAGGGGAAGAGAGAGAGGGAGGGAGAGAGAGAGAATCTCAGGCAGGCTTCACACTGTCAGTGCGGAGCCTCATGCGGGGCTTGAACCCATGAACCGTGTGATCATGACTTGAGCTGAAGTCAGACGCTTAACTGACTGAGCCACCCAGGCACCCCAACCCTCCATTTGTTCTCTACAATTAAGAGTCTTTTATGGTTTGCTTCCCTTTCTCTCTCTCTTTTTTCCTCCCCCTGTGTTCATCTGTTTTGTTTCCTCAATTCCATATGTGAGTGAAATCATATGGTATTTGTCTTTCTTTGACTCATTTCACTTAGCATAATACATTCTAGTTCCATCCACAACATTGCAAAAGATAAGATTTCATTCTTTTTGATGGCTGAGTGATATTCTATTATATGTATACATTACAACAAAGATGGGTTTTTTTTTTTTCAGGCTTGCACTCCTGTCCCTTGGAATGCATCGGGATACACCAGAGGCTTGGGACGTAATTGCTGTGTTCAGTAGGGCCTGACATGTGCTTTGACATTGACTGTCAGTTACGGTCAGTAAGGCACATAATATGATATACGACTATTACCTAATAAGTGTAGTGGGTGCTACACAGTGTAATGTTACAGAAGTAACGTAGCGCAGTAGAATGTGATGGGTGCTTTAAGAGTGATAAGCACCAAGGTGTGTGAAAGCACAGAGACGGGAGATTATTTCTGGTTGAGGGGGGTGGAGGATGGGCTGGGGAGAGAAGTGAGATGGACAGGAGGTGCTTAAGGATGGCTTCATGCAGGGAGTTTCATATAGACATGTGTCCATGAGCTTTCAGGATGTGTAATGTTTGTGCAGGAAGATGTAAGGAAAGGGAAGAACATACGCAAAGGCACGGGGAGAAAGGGGTTGGGAATCATCCACCAACCTGCGAAACAGAAGTGAGATTCGTGCTGGGAGGCTGTGTGAGATAATTTAGGACCATACCTTTGGACTTGATCGTGTAGACATTAAAGATTGTCGGGTAGGACTGGGATGAGATAAAAATGTAATCTTAGGGAAATATTGTGTAGATTGACATTTTCAGATGAAGAGTGAATACATCAATTTGGAGGTGATTGGAATAGTTCAAGAGAGGTGTAATAAAGCTTAAAAAATCTTTCAGGATGTGCTTTTTGAAATCATGCTTGTTTTTCGGTGTAAAGAAGATTTTGTTCCAAAAGTGACCAGCAGAGAAAGAAGGGTGGAGGTCAAAATATATTACTATGCCACCAATGTGCTGAGTTACCTTAGTTAACAACTTGCATGCTCAGTGCTCTATTTTCCCAACTGTACAATGGGCATGGTAATTATAAACTCCTATCAAAGATCCCATTAGTGATACAGTGCAGGTTAAGTGATGGAACTTTGAAAAATTACACACCTCATATATGTGTAAAATGCTGTTAACTTGGAATACTGTTAGAGCAAAATTATTTTATTTGGACAAGACATAGATTCAGAAGAAAATAGTTCATATTTCTATAAGATTAGATTATGATTATTATAATTTGTTTCTAGTTATTCAATAGGTACTTTATATTGGGTACTGAACAAATCTTTAGAAAAATTTTATTGTGGTGAGAACAGTCAATGTGGGATCTATTCTCTTAACAAATTTTAAGTGTACAATACATTATTGTTGGCTCTAGGTCCAATGTTGTACAGCAGCTTTCTAGAACTTATTCATCTTAATTGACTGAAGCTTTATGTCTGTTGATTAATAACTCCTATTTCCTCCTCCTCTAACCTTTGGTAACCACCATGCCAATCTTTGATTTTAGGAATTTGACGGTTTTAGATACTTTATATAAGTGGAATAATGCAATACTTGCTTTTCTGTGTCTGGCTTTTTTTACTTAGCATGCTGTCCTTAAGGTCTATTGCTCTTGCACATTGTGGAATGCCCTTCTTTTTTAAGGCTTATTGCTGTTGCATGTTGTGGAATGCCCTTCTTTTTTAAGGCTAAATAGTATTCCGTTGTGTGTATATACCACATTTTCTTGATCAGCTCATCTGTTGATGGATAGTTAGGTTGTTTTTGTATCAAACAGACAATTTTGAACAGGGCTGCAAGGAACAGGGGAGTGATAATAGCTCTTCAGTTTCCTGATTTCAATTCTTTTGGATATATACCCAGAAGTGGGGTCGCTGGATCGTATGGTGGCTCTATTTTTAATTTTTTGAAGATGGTGCATCGTGGCTGCAGCATTTTTCATTTTCACAGACAGTGTGCAGGGGTTCCAATTTCTTCACGTCCTTACCCATACTTGTCTTTTGTTTTTTTGGTGATAGTCATCTTGACAGGTATGAGATGATATCTTGGTGTGGTTTTGATTTGCATCTCCCTGATCATTAGTGATGATGAGCACTTTTTAATACACCAGATGACCATTTGTATGTCTTCTTTGGAGAAATGTCTAGTCAAGTCTTTAGCTTATTTTTAATCAGATTATTAGTTTTTCTGTTATTGAGTTGCATAGTTCCTTATGTATTTTGGAAATAACCCCATATTACATATATAGTTTGCAAATATTTTCTCCCATTATGTAGTTGTCTTTTCCCTCTGTTGATTGTTTTTGCTGCACAGATGCTTTTTAGTTTGGTATAGTCCCGCTTGTGTTTTTAAAATTTTAATTTTGTTGTTGTTGTTATCTGTGCTTTTGGTCATATACATGAAATCGTTGCCTAGTCCAATGTCATGAAGCTTGTCCTCTTTTCTTCTAGGAGTTTTAGGGTCCCAGGTCTTACCTTTAAGTCTAATTCACTTGGAGTTGATTTTTGTGTGCAGTGTAAGGGACATCAAATTGTAGTTTTTTACATGTGGATATCTCGTTTTTCCAACAGCATTTGTTGAAGAGATTATCCTTTTCCTGTTGTGTATTCTTGGCACTCTTGTTGAAGATCAATGGACTGTATACATGTGGACTCATGTTGGGCTCTCTACTCTGTTCCATTGGTCTATATGTCTGCCTGGGCCAATACCTTACTGTTTTGATTATTGTAGCTTCATAATATATTTTGAAATCAGGAAGTGTGATGCCACCAGCTTTGCTTGAATAAATCTTACAATTTTGAGGCCCTCTTTTCTCACCAGTTGAATGAGGCATTGATGTGAAGAGCTGTATGGTTCCTGTGGTCATACCTATGATTCTATAATTCTTGCTTTCAGCAACCTCCATTTAGAACAGTGGGTTGAGTTTCCATCATAAGTACCATCAAAACCATAGGCATCTATACTGAGAATAAAAGAAAGATATGTCATCATTCCATTGATTTAGGACTCTAGTTGGAAAAGAAGATAGTGATTTCTCTTGCAACTGACCAAAATGCTCTATGCTAATGAGAATGGGGGAGCTGAATCCAGTGATTTGAGGATAGAGGGAAGCAGGCAGATTGTGTTTTCTATTTGCCTCCTTTTCCTTTTCTTCTAGGGATAATAAAAGGCAAGGATGCCAATCAAAAGAAAAGGCAAAGACTTACTAGGGTATGGGGCAGAGTGGTGGGGAGAAAGGCCGAACACACTAAATAAGTTAATTTGAATTGCAATAAATCTCAAGTGATGATATTACCCTCCTGAGAATATTCCATGGTGGGCAATGCCCAGGCTTCGAATTTCAAGCGCAGAAGTTCAGGGAGAGGATGACATCATAATATTCAGCATGAGGAATATTGTTCATATTGGTTTGTTGGTCTATACCTCCATGTCATTTAGGCTTCATAAATCAAGCAAAGAGGCACTTCAAATCTAGTTTGTGAAGGCAAAGGCTCCTAGAAAAATGTTTTCTAGGAAAGGAAAAAGTACAAAGCAAAAGGTCTCCTGCTTGTGGCATTCATGTTGCCTAAATAATATTAATGTTGAATATTAATCATTTGGGCCAGTTTGCAAATTCTTCACATGTGGACTATTCAGGGCCCTTGCTTTACTCTCTCCTCACCATCTGGATTCTATCCATTTTACTCCTCCCTCAGCACTTGGAATAGAAACGAGATTTAAATGTGCCAATTTTCTACTTGTTAGCAGCCATGGTAATATGTTCAGTGGGAGAGGGATTTATACTGTTAAATAGAAGGAGGGTTTTGGATAGCTTAAGGCTTTAATTTGTTGATGGGATTCCTAGAATCCACTACCATCCATACTTGAGAATTGAGTACATTAGACAAGTTTGTAGAATCACAAAAGTGTAGCTAATGAGGGCTGCACTTGATTTTCTTATCCAGCTCTTTAGTTCTAAGTTTATTGCCAATTTTATTTATCAGACTTATTCTCAGAGGAGTAGTATTTGCTGTGGCCACAAGGAAACATCTGTGAGCTTAAACCTTAGAGGCAGTTAGCCAGTTAGAACATTTGGCATATGAGTCTTTGATTGCAGAAGAGAAAAATTAATCAAGGCGATCCTTAAAAATATTGAGAAGGCAACTAAGAAAAATGTCTTATCACTGACACACTGAAGTATTGAGTTCATGTTAATTAAGAAATGTCAGAATATATAATGAATCAATGAGGAGTGTCATATTATGGCAAGTTTGGAGGTTGATGTCAATCTCTACTGCCAGGATTTATGGTAGGTTATATAATGGAATCCTGCGTTCTAAGAGATCAAAGGAAAATGCTGGCTCTTTCTCCCTCCATTCTCTTAGGTCAAGCCTACCCAGCAAGAAGCCAAGTGGAGAGTTGAGCAATTATCTGGAGTGGGCAGTAGAGACAGCCAAAACCAGATAACGCACAACCAGAAAGTCACCATGGAGGGAAAATGTGGACTGAAAATAGGAGGGATGGGGGTAGAATGTCAAACAGTTTGGTCAGTGTCCACTGTTCAGATTCACTGGATAACAGCCAATTCCTTGCTTCATATAATTATTTAGAACGAGTCTAAAAGACGGGGTTAAAAAAAATGAGTTCATTATCAAGGTTGTTGCATGTTTGTGCAAATTTTCTCTGTATCTGTATTTACTATCTGTGACATGTCTAGTTCTGAGTATTTCCAGGGATTGCATTTTACTATTTTTGGATTACTGGGTTGAGGTGGCTGAAGAAGCCTGTATTATCTGTAGGTTCACAAGCAGAAAAATTTTCTTTTATAGATTAATTGACTATTATATTTAATTAGCTCCCACCCCAAGCATATGCCTATGAATTTCCCATTGAAAACTCTGGTATTCTCCTATTTTATCATTCCCTCATGTGGCAATTTCTGTATCTCCTTGATTTTAGTAGAACATATTAATGAAGCATACAAGCGCCCTGTAACAGGATTTGCATTATTTTTGGTTAAGAAAAAAGCTACCAAAGTCTTAGATTAATGTGTTTTTTCCCTCTTATTTGATGTGGAAATCATAAACTACTTACTCTGAGCAGATGTTTTCTAGACCAAAAATATACTTATCAGTCCATTGGCCCCTATAAATCTGTCATTATACACCTGTTAATCCTGAAGACTCCTTAACTCAATGTTAAACTTTCCATTTTTTGTTTTTTAGTTGAGAAAATATTCATAAATTGGGTTCACTGATGCTTAGAATTAGGAAAAAGCACAGTCATGCTAGGATTTCAGATGGCAAAACAAAGTTAAGTCAAAAAACTATTTTTTTTTTTACTCTCTCATATCCTGTACATTTGAAACTGTTGTATAGCATTTTAGAAACAACAAAAAATAACCCAGGGCCTTTTATCAATAGCTAGGTCTGATGTTTGAAATCCACAGTGAAAATCGCCCAAGGAATATTTTTGAAGCACTCCAAGGGAATCTACTTGAATATCTTATAGTAAGATAAAAATTTAGGAAGAATTTTACTCGCAAGTAAGGATTAAGAAAGCTGTTTTATAAGTAAAAGTGTAAAAGAATGTATTCAGTGGCATTGCTAAATTCCTCACTTGCTCTGCACAGTGACCGTTCTTCCCATTATATAGCAACGGCTGAATCTGTGGTAAACCCATACCACATAGCCACAGCAGGTGCGCCTCTGCTGCTGAACACATACTTGAGGTACTGTGGGTCAAGACTTTTTGCTCTAATGGCAAAACCCATCTACAGAAGTGGAAGTGATCTTACGGACCTGAGTTGGTATAGCCGATGGTGGTATATGCATTCTCCATAAATGCTTGCTAATGGCGTCAATGGTGAAGAGCTTATGCCCTGCTCAGCTTTTTAAAAGAATATGATCAAGGTGCCTGGGTGGCTCAGTCGGCTAAGTGTCCCCACTCTTGAATTTGGATCAGGTCATGATCTCATGGTTTGAGGGATCGAGCCCTACATCGGGCTCTGTGCTGACAGTCTGGAGCCTGCTTGAGATTCTCTCTCTCTCTCTATCTCTCTCTCTCTGCCCCTCCTCCAGCTCCCACCAGCACGTGTGTGCTCTCTCTCTCTCAACATAAACATTAAAAACAAAGATTATGATCAAGGAATTTGAACTGGACCAGTGAAACATCAATTCTTTAATGTCTATTGATGAGTGAGACCGCTCTGATCTTTAACTACCTTGTTTCACTTTAGTGAGAAATCAAACCAGCTGTAACTAAGGAAATCTTCAGAAACCACCGATAGCCTCCTTTCACTCCCAGTTAAAAACAAAATGGAGAAGAAAACCAGAAAGACTCAGGCACAAAAACTTCTGCATATTGTCCAGGACTGTAATACCTAATCTTAGCGCAGCTCTTTTCGAGAAAGGATGTAGATATGAATCTGAATTTTGAATCACCACTGAGATATGTGTGAATATATTCGTTTCCTCTTTCTCTCTCCTGACTTCTTCCACGAATACATAAGATCTAATTTGGCTGTTCAGTTTGGAAAATGATTTTTCTTTAATTTCTGTGATTGTAAAGAATGTATTGCCAGGGGCTTAGTAGTACACTGGGGTCTATGAACACTCCGTGTGTGTTTCTTGAGTTGAAGTGAAGGGTACAGTCTATAAGCTACCACCAGTTTAAAAAATCCCCTGCCTACAGTGTGTGGGTGAAGTTTCCTTACCTGTCATCAGGAAGGTTAACAAATTTATCTACAGTATTCGATAGTCCATTCACCATACAGAAGACCCAAACTGAAAAAAAAAACCCTCTTTTATTTAATTCTTTTTCCCTCAGAGCTCTGCCATAGCTGCCAGTAAGTGAAAACATTTCCTGATTTGAATTGCACAACCTCCTTCTCTTGCCAGTTGTACGGTGCTAATAAGAAGCAAAATGTGTGTCTGACTTAACCCTAAAATAGAACATCTTCAGAATATAGACTTCGTATATTCAGTTACCCACCCCAAAATAGAGACACGACTCTTATATTCTCAGTCATTGAGATATTTCTATTGAATTTAATTATTCAAAATGACAAGTGGCAGTTTCATAAGGAAAAAAAAGCCTATTCGGTGGAGAGGTGACCGTTTCACTTGTATTTGTGATCGCCAAGTAATCACATCGGTTTTTATTTAAACGTAAAAGAGAGAATAACTTACTGACTTTCAAGTCCATTTCTCATTTCCTCCACAGAACATTTCTAAGCTCGTGAGCAAACCTCTTAAAAAGACGTGCATATATTACAATGAGAGAGTAAGTTGTCAGCGTTGCCTGGAAGTCAACTAGAGGGGCTGTGTATTAGTTTAGCAATTTGCAAACCCGGTACCGGGCATGTGACATAAAAGATCAAAAGCCTCTCTTATTTGTAAATACCATGCCATCCTTCAAAATGGCCTAAAAGCACAGGAAGTCTGAGTCAGGGAGTAGTACCATAAGGTTTATTTTTATGGAACCTGCCTGAATTGCAAGGGAGGGCTGGGAGTGGGACACAGGTCTGTCTGCCAATCAGCTGGAGATGCCAGTGGCCTACACCTGATTTCACTAAGGACCGAACAGGCCCGTATTGTTCGGGGCGTGGGGAGGGGGTACCTTCCTCATTGTAGAACTGGCCGGTTTTAATGAATTATTTCAGGAAACTTTTGTTTGGACCTTGTCTATCCTGCTGTACAGGAAATGAAGGTTTCTAGGCAAAGACTTTACTTAGTGACTAACCAAAATGTTTAATAACATCACCAATTCCGGGCTTTACCACTGTCCTCAAAAGTGCAGTGGGACTGGTCGGGCCGGTCTTCCAAGGGTGGGGACGCACGACTGTTTCTGGGCACGCGGAGCTGTCAGCCTCATCTGCAAAGGCACGGCTGACTGCAGGCTGTTAGAAGCACCGAAAAACCTCCTCTGGCTTAGGAATTTTGACTACTGATAGTTTTATTCCTGATAGTCGGAGTCTGAGCGGCTGTGAACGAACTCTCATGTGAATCGCAGAACCGCCGGCAAGGTGAACTGCCCTAGTTTGTAGGTCCGGCTTCCAAGGAGACAGTGCCTGTAGCTATTTGCCAGCTCAGTGCAGACCGTTAGTTTGGAGAGCAAGGAGGGAGACAGTGAAGAAAGAGGAAGGAAGGGAAGGTTTTTAACAAATAAAAGTCCCCTACCCCACTGGGGCTGAAGACAGTAGAAGCAGTGCAAATCACTGGGAGTTTGGGTCCCCACAGCTTTCAATATTCTGCTTCCTTTCTTAATTTTGTGTACTTGTACACACTTGTCAGTCTCTGGGTGGTCTGCGGTTTCTCTTCCCACATCAAGGTTCTGCATTCAAAATAGATTTTCCTGGAGTGGCCTGGGGTTGTGCCGTTGCTGGGACTTTGATAAAGGTCTGGAACGAAACCGTTGGGGTTCCCGGCGCCATTGAACCTGGGGCTCGTTGTGCGTCTCTCTGAATAATTATGTCACTTAGGCAATAACACCAGAGTCATAGCCCCCCATTTTTATTGCCTTTCCATTTATTAACGGCACATAACATCAGTGTTTCTCCCACTCTGAAAGATAATTGGCTCTCTTAATATTAAGTGTTGTCTTAGGTAGAAAGAATCTGAGGGCTAAAGAATAAAATACATAAAATATATGTTAGTAGGTTAGTGTGGTACTCACATGTGGGCACTGATATGTGCGTGCATTCTTTCTTCCTTTCTTTCTCCTTACTTCCTTTCTTCCCTCTCTTTCTTTCTTTTCTTTTCTCTTCTTTCTCTCTCTCTCTCTCTCTCTCTCTCTCTCAAACTACAAAAATCAATTCTGTAAAGTCCTATTTCTCTTATGATCTACTTTGCTCATTTCTGGAGTCCGTCAGTTCAGTCAAATAACTAATGTAAGGTCAGTAATACTACCTGTATATTTACTGATCATATTTTTCTGCTGTACATGGTGCTTTGTGCCTTACAGAGAACAGCTTATTTAGTCATTACGACATCTCTAGGAGTAGATATTGTTATACCCACTTTCTAGGGAAGCAAGCCCAGGCTGAGGGAAATCAAATAATTTACTCAAGTTCATCCATCTGATAAATGGTATAATAAGGTTTGAACTTAGAACAGTAAATTCAAGATCTTGGCCACTATACATGTGGGTTTTTTCAGGTTATATTTGCAAGCAAAGGGCTTAGCTGCTGAAGGACGTGCAGAAGCAGTATAAAGAGGAAAAGTCTCTGGCCTTGAGCTCCTCTAGAATGAAGAGCTCAAATTTCCACTGTGAAATGGTATTTGTGTTCCACTGCATGGGACAAATTCTTATGATTTTCTTTTTACTTGTTGGAATTCATCCACTCAAGTCAAAAACTCTGAGTCTAAGCCTTTAGCAGGTATGGGCAGTGACTTTCCTTTTTCATTATCGTAAGAGTACATTTTCTAGCCTATAAATGCCATTTAATAGAGTTGACTGATTATATCTGGATGAATTTTACTTAGCAAAAAGACAACAGGCAAGGTTTAGCTGACGGATGTCTTGATTTATCAAGTTCAATTCCCATTCTGACTTCTCTCCCACTAATGAAAATGTGTCACCAGATTCGATCTCAAACTAGAGAGGCGGAGGGGTTCTTTGACCAGTAAACCATAGCCCAGAACAGTCATATTTGCTTTGCTAATCAAATTTGACATAGATGAATGGTAAACATTATTTTGGACACGTATGATGTAGAGATGGCAAGAGATGGCTCAGATGCAAAAGGACTGGTGGAGGGAAGGATAATCCACAAAATTGGTAAATCACTCACGAATCATCGAGAACTGAATACAATATAACAATATGTGTTCCTCTGTATTAATAAAGAAGCTACCATTATGCTCTCTTCACTCTCCATTTAGGTCAGATTACTTCTCTGCTATATTTCCATTCTTACTGGTACTTATTTGCTGTGATTTCTCCCAGTTTTGACTCTACCTTGTGGCTCTACTCTTGTCTCTAGGTAATTTGCAACCCAGTAAATATGTTCCAGTATGGTTTATTGTAATTCTAGCCTTTATGCCAGGGGTCAAGAGAAAAGACGTCTTTTATTAATTTATTTGTCTGGGTGTGTGCTAATAGGAGCCCTAATACACATTTAGATTATGGTTGGTTGAGTCTAACAGATTCAGTTTTGTTCGTTCAACTGGCCTGTCTACATAATAGTGCCACACAGCTAATTGCAGTAGTTTTCTACTCATCTTCTTGACCGGACACATCATAGTAAATAAGATGGACTAGAATTCTCTATCCAGTCTGAAGCTACATGTATACAACAACAATGCATTCTCGTGAGAAGTGAAAATCTTAGGTGTCTGGAATTTTGGGGTCCATGATGCCAAAGAGAGCCAGACACCAGGAGCTAGAATCAACTGGGGACATGCATGCACATATTCGCGTCTACGTTTTCTTCCCACTGCAGCATGAGGCCATTGTTTTGGCACCAATGTAAACATGCCCTTCAAAGCGTAAGTCGCATTTTGTTACTCGTTGAGTATTAGAAAGCTTTGCAGAATGGTTTTATGACTTTTACTCAACTCACACATGCAGAACACATTTTTTTCCACTTACTTTGCTAACAGGGGAGATTGGCCAGTGTGTTTTGAAGAAATCTGTTCATGTTTCTGTTGATCTTTCCTCAATCTTCCTGGAACAAGATGTAGTGTGGGGAATCCTTGTTGCGTCAACCGCAAAGCAAAAGACCTTCCAAGGGATGAGTGGGAAGGAAGGTGGGAGGAGAGAAGCATGGCTCATAGGGTTCATGTTTATCTTGTTGGCTTGTCGGATCCTCTCATGGAGGATTTTCTGGGACAAGAACAAAGCTCATTGGTCATCCTTGTTGTGCCATGAGACTTCACCAGCTCCCTTCACTGCAGGCTTGTTTTTCTCTTCGCACATTAGTGCCTTTGCTTTGTGTTTCAGCTGAAACCCTTTCTACCCAGGAGGAGACACAAGGGAGAAAATGGAGCAAGTGTTTTTAATTTTGAGACCTCAGCCCAAACTATAGAAATCTGCTAACTGGAAATCTGAAGAAATAAATTATGAATGTTGTTCAGTAGAGGTAATAGAAAAATTGGCTTTGCTGGTTTGCATGGGAAGGCTGTCCATGGAGCCTCTCTGACACCTGACTACCTGAGAGATTCATCCTGGAAACTTGAGGATTTGTATGATACGGAAGGGATATTTGTCAGTCTAGGGGATTCTGTGTTTCAGCTTTTGTCTGTGCTGTAGACACAGGTTTGCATTATGAGAGCCCCGGCACCCAGCTTTCTGAAGTTGAAGGAGCCTTGGAGGAAATGATGCTTCTGAACATTTAAAATTGAACAGTTTTTGTTTTCAAATGAATCCATTACCTCTCTTATGCTTCCATTTTGAAATAGTTACTGTGCTTTTGCATAATGTAGACTTCATAGTAATTTTAACAAATTTGGAAAAGAAAAGAATAAAGATGTAGAGAGAGATCACCTATATACTAACCAGTCATAAATAATTACTAATAATATTTTAGTATGTTTTCTTATAGTCATTTCCTTAATATGTATGTATGCATATCAAGTAAAATGAAAAAAATTTCTACAATATAATGTTAACAAAACTAAAAATACAACATAATTTCCATGTGCAAAATACACATATATATATAAAATACGTATTTTAAAAATTGAAATTTTGGTGCACCTTGGGTTTTCACTAATATTACATAGTATATATGTATAACATAGTATAAAATACACACCTGTGTACGCAGGTGTGTATTTTGCAAATTGAAATAATGTATCTTATAGAATTCATTTAACATAATTTAATTACTTAGGTGTTTTAATAAGCATTGTTATCCACATATCTGTTTACTTCCTTAAAAATAATTCCTAAAAGTAGAAATACAGTGTCAAGGGCAAAGTCAATTTCAAGGTTCTTGAGGGAATATTGCCAGATTTCTTCTCTTTCCTTTTTTTTTCTCAATGCTTTCCTCCTCATTTCTTTCTACTTTTATTCTTTAAAAATTTTTTTTAATTTTATTTTTTATTTTTTAAAATTTACATCCAAATTAGTTAGCATCTAGTACAACAATGATTTCAGGAGTAGATTCCTTAGTGCCCCTTACCCATTTAGCCCATCCCCCCTCCCACAACCCCTCCAGTTACCCTCAGTTTGTTCTCCATATTTATGAGTCTCTTCTGTTTTGTCCCCCTTCCTGTTTTTATATTTTTTTGGTTTCCCTTCCCTTATGTTTATCTGTTTTGTCTCTTAAAGTCCTCATACGAGTGAAGTCATATGATTTTTGTCTTTCTCTGACTGAATAATTTCACTTAGCATAATATCCTCCAGTTCCATCCACATAGTCGCAAATGGCAAGATTTCAATCTTTTTGATTGCCGAGTAATACTCCATTGTATGTATGTGTATATATATATATGTGTGTGTATATACATATATATATGTATATATATGTGTATATATATATGTATATATATATGTATATATATATGTATATATATAGACCATATCTTCTTTATGCGTTCATTCATTGATGGACATTTGGGCTCTTTCCATACTTTGGCTATTGTTGATAGTGCTGCTATAAACATAGGGGTGCATCTGTCCCTTTGAAACAGCACACCTGCATCCCGTGGACAAATGCCTAGTAGTGCAATTTTATGGGTCGTAGGGTAGTTCTATTTTTAGTTTTTTGAGGAACCCCCATCCTGTTTTCCAGAGTGGCTGCACCAGCTTGCATTCCCACCAACAATGCAAGAGATCCTCTTTCTCCGCATCCTCACCAACATCTGTTGTTGCCTGAGTTGTTAATGTTCTCCATTCTGACAGGTGTGAGGTGGTATCTCATGGTGGTTTTGATTTGTGTTTCCCTGATGATGAGTGATGTGGAGCATTTTTCATGTGTCAGTTGGCCATCTGGATGTCTTCTTTGGAGAAGTGACTATTCATGTCTTTTGCCCATTTCTTCACTGGATTATTTGTTTTTTGAGTGTTGAGTTTGATAAGTTCTTTGTAGATTTTGGATACTAACCCTTTATCTGATATGTCATTTGCAAATATCTTCTCCCATTCTGTCGGTTGCCTTTTAGTTTTGCTGATTATTTCCTTCTCTGTGCAGAAGCTTTTTATTTTGATGAGGTTCTAATAGTTCATTTTTGCTTTTGTTTCCCTTGCCTCTGAAGATGTGTTGAGTAAGAAGTTGCTGCGGCCAAGATCAAAGAGGTTTTTGCCTGCTTTCTCCTCAAGGATTTTGATGGCTTCCTGCCTTACATTTAGGTGCTTCATCCATTTAGAGTTTCTTTTTGTGTCTGGTGTAAGAAAGTGGTCCAGGTTCATTCTTCTGCATGTGACTGTCCAGTTTTCCCAGCACCACTTGCTGAACAGGCTGTCTTTATTCCATTGGATATTCTCTCCTGCTTTGTCAAAGATTAGTTGGCAATACGTTTGTGGGTCCATTTCTGGGTTCTGTATTCTGTTCCATTGATCTGAGTGTCTGTTCTTGTGCCAGTACCGTACTGTCTTGATGGTTACAGCTTTGTGGTATAGCTTGAAGTCTGGGATTGTGATGCCTCTTGTTGTTGTTGTTGTTGTTGTTGTTGTTGTTGTTTTCAAGATAGTTTTGGCTATTTGGGGTCTTTTCTGGTTCCATACAAATTTTAGGATTATTTGTTCTAGCTCTGTGAAGAAAGCTGGTGTTACTTTGATAGGGATTGCATTGAATATGTAGATTGCTTTGGGTAGTATTGACATTTTAACAATATTTGTTCTTCCTATCCAGGAGCATGGAATCTTTTTCCAGTATTTGGTGTCTTCTTCAATTTCTTTCATAAGCTTTCTATAGTTTTCAGTGTATAGATTTTTCACCTGTTTGTTCGGATTTATTCCTAGGTATTTTATGTTTTTTTGTGCAACTGTAAATGGGATCGATTCCTTGATTTCTCTTTCTGTCGCTTCATTGTTGGTGTATAGGAACGCAACCGATTTCTGTGCATCGATTGTATATCCTGCAACTTTACTGAATCCATGAATCAATTCTAGCAGTTTTTTGGTGGAATCTTTTGGGTTTTCCATATAGAGTATCATGTCCTCTGCAAAGAGTGAAAGTTTGACCTCCTCCTGGCTGATTTGGATGCCTTTTATTTCTTTGTGGTCTGATTGCTGAGGCTAAGACTTCCAATACTGTGTTGAATAACAGTGGTGAGAGTGGACATCCCTGTTTTGTTCCTGACCTTAGGGGGGAAAGCTCTCAGTTTTTCCCCATTGAGGACGATATTAGCATTGGGTCATTCATATATGGCTTTTATGATCTCAAGGTATGCTCCTTCTATCCCTACTTTCTTGAGGGTTTGTATCAAGAAAGGATGCTGTATTTTGTCAAATGCTTTCTCTGCATCTATTGAGAGGATCATATGGTTCTTGTCCTTTCTTTTATTGATGTGATGAATCACGTTGTTTTGTGGATAGTGAACCAGCCCCGCATCCCAGGTGTAAATCCCACTTGGTCATAGTGAGTAATTTTTTTTAATGTATTGTTGGAGCCAGTTGGCTAATATCTGGTTGAGGATTTTTGCATCCATGTTCATCAGGGAAATTGGTCTATAGTTCTCCTTTTTAGTGGGGTCTCTGTCTGGTTTTGGAATCAAGGTGATGCTGGCTTCATAGAAAGAGTTTGGAAGTTTTCCTTCCATTTCCATTTTTTGGAACAGCTTCAAGAGAATAGGTGTTAACTCTTCCTTAAATGTTTGGTAGAATTCCCCTGGAAAGCCATGTGGCCCTGGACTCTTGTTTTTTGGCAGATATTTGATTACTAATTCGATTTCCTTCCTGGTTATGGGTCTGTTCAAATTTTCTGTTTCTTCCTGTTTCAGTTTTGGTAGTGTATATGTTTCTAGGAATTTGTCCATTTCTTCCAGATTGCCCATTTTATTGGCATATAATTGCTCATAATATTCTCTTATTATTATTTTTATTTCTGCTGTGTTGGTTGTGAAATCTCCTCTTTCAGTCTTGATTTTATTTATTTGGGTCCTTTCCTTTTTCTTTTTGATCAAACTGGCTAGTGGTTTATCAATTTTGTTAATTTTTTCAAAGAACCAGCTTCTGGTTTTCTTAATCTGTTCTACTGTTTTGTTTTGTTTTTTTGGTTTTGATAGCACCAATTTCTGCTCTAATATTTGTTATTTTCTGTCTTCTGCTGGTTTTGGGTTCTTCTCTTTCCTTTTAAAACATAACTATATTGCAAAAACCCTCTTTAAAGCTTCCAAGCAAAAACTATCTACAATTCCATCTGGAAATCACTATTTTGGGCCAGGTCACCTGTGGTCCTTGTCCATGAACTTATTCTGTTATTATTTCCATTAATATAATGGATAGAATTTTTTGTACTTTTTTTTGTTATCGCACTATGCATAGTTTCTATTATGCTATAGCGTTTGTCTTTCTTCCTTCTCCTTCCTTCTTTTTGCCTTGCCTGTACACCTTTAGAGAAATCAATGAACACTGTTTGATGTGTGTCCTCTACCTCTTTCACTGGGCTCACACAACCTGATACAGACACATATACCCCTATCCAGGGGAGTGGACCTTACTTATCTTAAAATGTGCTATCAGGTTATATACACAGTATATTTGTGTGTGTGTGTGTGTGTGTGTGTGTGTGTGTTTGTGTGTATTACTCTGTATCTTGGTTTTCTCACTTTGAAATACATCTTGGAGACTGAAAAAGATAGACCTATTTTCTTCTTTTCAGTAGTTGTGTGAGGTACGAATTTGCTACAATTTATTCAAGTATTCTGCTAACAGTAGGCATTCTGTTGTGAAAAAAGTTTTCAACACGTAAAAAAGTGCTGTCGCTACAAATATTTGTAGACACATATTCTTAGCTATTGGTGGTTTTATTTTTATGGTTTAATTTCCAGAAATAGAATTGCTGGTTCAAAGGGTATGTGTATTTTTAAGTTTTAATGGGTTTTCCCATATTATTCTCTAAAAATATAGCAAGTCACATTCCCACCAGCAGCAATGTTGAAGAATATTATTTTCCTCACATCTTCACTAGGGCTTCTATTTGTTCACTTTATAATTTTTGCTAATCTGATGAGTAACTTGCACTATTAATTTAATTTTAATTTTCTTAACTTTCAATGAGATTGAGTGTCTGTTCATTTTATTATTGTTCCTCTGGATTTCCTTATCTGTTAATTACCTGTAAGTATCCTTGGCCCACTTTTCCTAATATAGTTGCTTTTTCCTTATTAATTTGTAAAATCTCTTTGAATATTATAGATTATTTTTGTCACGTTAGTTGCTATATCTTTTACCGCCAACAATTTTTTCTTTGATTTTATTTTTGTAATTTTCTGCCACAAAATTAAAAAAGATAGTCTTGTGATATCACATCTATCTCTGTTCCTTTACAAAATCTGGGTTTCCTGACTTACATTAAAAGGTCTTCCCATCAATTTTCTTAAATTTTCTTCTAATTTAAATTCTAATTAGTATTTTTTTCCTCTTTTGAACATTTCAATATTTTTTTCCATCTGGAATTTGCTTTTATGCAAAGGTAGAGGGTCCTACTGTATTGCCTTCTAGATGGATAGCCAATTGTTTAAGCATTATGCATTTAATCATCTATCTTTTCTCTAGTAAGTTAAATTTCTCCATATACTACTAGTGTCTGTTTTTTAAATTCTTTTCTCTAGTCCACTGTTCTATTTTTATAGTTTCAGGCCTGGACATATTGCTTTGCTTACAATAGCTGTGGAGTATATTTTAACGTTTGTCAAGTTGATGCCTCTCCTTCTTCTTCCTAGTTTTGGTCTAGTTTACAACATCTAGACTTCCATATGAAAACTAAAGAAATTTTATTAAAAAATCAAATAAGAGGAAAGCATATTGGATTTATGATTGTAATTAACTTACATGTATGTTCTAATTTTCAGTGGTTTGACAGCTTTGTGTCTTTACAGTTGTTTAGACTTTGTGTTAGATTCTTCCATAGGGTTAATCTTCTTCTTCATATTGGTCTTGTATCCTTTCTTGTTATGTTTCCGTTTAGAGTAAAAGTAATCCAGTAAGAGGAATAAAACTGGAAGAAGATATATCAAACCATTAACATTAGCTGGCCCTGGTGGTAGGATTATGAATGATTTATTTCTGTTTCTTCCACTTTCCATATTCTCCAACTTTTCTCTAGTGATCTTGTATTATTTTTATAATAGTAGGAAGTTAATAAAGTTTATTTTATTTATTGAAAATGTTTTTAATGTTTCTTTATTTTTGAGAGAGAGAGAGAGAGAGAGACAGAGTGTGAGCAGGGGAGGGGCAGAAAGAGAGAGGGAGACACAGAATTTGAAACAGGCTCCAGGCTCTGAGCTGGCAGCACAGAGTCCAACGTGGGGCTCGAACTCTGGAACGGCGAGATCATCACCTAAGATGAAGTCAAATGCTTAAACCAACTGAGCCACCCAGGTGCCCCAATAAAGTTGATTTTTTAAATGAAATGGGAATAATAATGTCTTGGAAAATTATATATACAATAGTTCCTCATGGACTTCTGTTATTTCCCTGGATCTTTGATTTTCAAGAGGAAAGGTGGTAGGACATAGGGAGGAAATCTTTGTTCATATTATGTATGCAATTTAAGACAACATTTTCTTTATTATTCACCATTTTAACCTAGCACTTAGCTGGTATCTAGGAGCAGTCTGGACATTTGATGAATGAACGAGTGTTATAAAACATTTTAACAAAAAATTTTTAATATTTTATATTTGGAAAACAAAGAAAATCTAGTGTTTTCTTAATGTGAAATAAGAAATTGGAATTGAATAAAAATATCTTGTTGGTTGGTGAGAATATATGAAAGATACACATTCTCTTCTGTGTATCAGTAATAAGAAGTTGTACTAAGGAAGCCAATTCTGCCCCAAGGGTTCTATCTGGAGGGGGAGCATGAGATTCATCTATTTATACGAAGGATGAGAAACACTGCATGGAATTACAATGAAGAGTCACATCTTGTTATCTTAGTACCTAGCACAGAGAGTAGCACTGAATAAGTACTCTAGGCGGATTGGTAAACTAATTAAAAATATTTTAAAATAATTAAAAACTAATCAAAAATAATTAAAAAGTTATTTTGGGTGACCAAAGAATTGAGTATTTTTTTAGGCTTCTCATTTTTTAAGCATGCAATGGATTTCTGCATTTCTACCTGTTATTGAAATATTATACCAGTGAGAAAAATTATACGAGGACTGGGAGAAAAAAATTCACATCTGTCCTTGCCAAAGGGCTGAATGCGGAGGTGATGGAGTGGTTTTACTACCTAAATAAATGACTGCAAAACAGGTGATGGTGCCCCAAGGAAGTCCTTGGTGCTTGCTGATAATTAGTAGTGTTTGTTTAAATCATGCTGTTTTATTGGGCCTTAAAAATATCTTTCCGTTAGTTTCCACTCCAGCAAGAGAAACGAGGAGCTGAGGAGGGTGGGATGCTGCTCACCGTTTTGCTAGAAGGCTTAAACTTCCTTCCGCCTCTTTTCGGATGAGTGTCCTTTGCAGTTCTTCCTCTTTTTATCATCTTATTATTTTACTCCCCTCTTGTTCCCTTCCTCACCATCTCTGGGATTCCCAGAAACAGCCTGAATCAGGAAGAGTCAGGGAAAGAAGAAAAGAACTCATCTTGCTGGTTCTTCATCCCTCCCTCTGCGACCTCTCTTTCAGCAAGCTCTGCCTTCATCTGCAAAGCCGAGGCGTCCGTACTCCAGCAAACAGTAAGCTTAACGAGCAGGGACAGATGTCATTACCGTAGATGACAGGTGCTCCAGCAAAGAGCAAGGGTAGAGCACGGAAAGGTGGAGGGGCTGTGCCAGTGTGGAGGGAGGATGGAGCTGGATGGCTAAGGCAAACCTCACTCAGAAGGGGGGCAGTTGAGCAGAGACATGAATGAGGTGAAGTGAGACACTGGACACTCGGGGAAGGAATTTCCTGGCAGAGGGAAGGGTCAGTGCTCTATGCCTTGGGGTAGAAGCATTCCTCCCAGGAGGCAGTGTGCTTGGAGCCCGGCAAGGGAGAGGGTGGAGGGGTCAGGGAAGAGCCAGGGTCAGTGCACTGCCTTTTCACTGGGGAGTCCAAAAGGGAATGCTTTGAGTAAGTTTAAGTGGAAATGTTCTCAAATTTGTTTTCACACTGTTTATAAAGCTCACTTTCAGGTGAAAACTTGATTGGCAAGCAGACTGCTATGTGGCTAACCTTCCCTCAGAGTTCTAGCTAAATTTTGTTTTGTAAATTTTTCTTCCTTTCTTAATTCACCAGTAGGGAAAAGAATTAGAAGGGAGCCCCAGAAAAAATAAAGCAGACTCGTCCCAGAACTACTGAGATAGAAATATACTGGAGTTGGAGACGGCAGCATACTGGAGTGATCTGTGAAATTCTAGAATGTGGAAAGCTGATGGGTGACTGGTAACCAACTAAGCAGACCAGTTCAGGTGAAACCGAGGCCCGTGGGGTAGGGAGAGCCATTGAAAAGCAATTCCATGAAGCTATGGAACTCCAGAGAGGCTTGGCATTTAGAGGCAATGATTGCCTCCCAAGGCTAAGGTTGGGATGCAACTGAAAATAGAAGAATTGGTTGAAAGTCTTTTCTTTTAAAGTTTATTTACTTTGAGAGAGAGATGGAGTGAGAGAGAGAGAGCAAGCAAGCAGGCTTGCAAGCAGGGGAGGGGTAGTGAGAGAGGGAGAGAGAGAATCCCAAGCAGGCCCTGCCCTGTCAGCACGGAGCCTGATGTGGGGCTCAAACTCATGAACCGTGAGATCATGACAGCTGAAACCAAGAGTTGGGTGTGCGACCAACTGAGCCACCGAGCTGCTTCTGAAAGTCTTTAAAAGGATCAACCAGAGCCACAGATACCTCCTGATTTCAGAATCCTCTATAGTTCAGTGGAAAGTGGTAAATGTCTTCTTGAAAGTAGAGAGATTGAGTAAAGGCTGTCACGCTGAATTGGAGGCCCCCCAGCACCTACCACCTCAATACTTGCTCAATACAGCAAGGCTTGTATCATCCAGGCAGGAGTTGGAGTGGTCTCTGAGAAAAAGAACTAACCAGTCCAAGAGAGAGGACCCTCAGAAACTGGCAGCTAATGGTCTCTCAATGAGATGACTAGGTTCCCACCTGATTACTCTAGAGGTTCACACACAGAAATGTTCTTGGAGAACCAAGGATCACCAGATAATACTGGCAACAAAAGATAGACACCCACACCCACACCCACACACTTAAGTTCTGTTTGAGAAACTATATAGGATGAAGAACATCTTGTATCTTCCTTGAGCTACTATTTGCCAAAAGGAATGATTGCAAGTGTTTGCGGCTAAGCTCACTCCACCCTTCAGACAGATGTTTGTGAGGCAGAAAAAATCTGCTTGGTGTTAGAAGCAACAGTGTTTGTCCTGGGTCCATCCTGGTCCCTGTCCCTGCTTTTTCTCATTTCCAGATTTAAATCCGGACTTATTACAGATTATAACACCTGGAACAAATGTATGAATCTGTTTTCATAATTCATCTTCTAGGAATATCAAGTAACCTAGGAAATATTCTTTTGTTTAGTCATTTTAAGAGCTAAGTTCTTGGATCGTAAGTATTTTATCCTATAGTGTCAGCAAAATGAGATTAGGGAACTCATTTGCTGTGATTCTATGCATTTTGCCTCATATTTCATATTCAGTGTGAAGGATTTAGAAAGATAAGACCTTTCATTTCATGTGTGATTCCATGGAGGGCTTTTCTGCCATAGATTTATTATAATTCTCCCACCTCTGGCCTCAGATCAAGGAATTGCAGACTCTTCTCCATGACAACTCATTAAATCCATGTTTTTCTCCCCTTAGGGCAATTGGTCCATTCTAAGTAGTTTTGTTGATTGGGGCTTTAACTTTTGTGTTTGCTGAACAGCCATTCATGTGTTTTGAGGTCATGTGGGGGTGGTATGTTTAATTGTGTCCCTCTAGTATTGTAAAACTCCATGAACACAGAATTGATTTAATAGAGTCTTGAGTTTTTGTTTGCTTTTCCAGGAAATTTTACAGCTATGTTCTTTGATTTGGGGCTATAGAGTTTCTGAGTAAAGTCTCCAATTCTTAGTTTTCTGGGTAAATTCTTAGGAATTGGTAAGGCTCCCAAGATGATTGTTTGTCATACTGTTCAAATTAATAGAGAAAAAGCCATATAAATCTTAGGTTTCTAAGATATTGGGCTATTGCATCTACTTGCGTTGGAAGCAATGTGTTGTCTAGCTCTTATCCACTAATTGTAGCCACATATTGCATATAAAACAAATCTCAGTTGTACATGTGTATTGAGTATTTCCTATGTGGAAGGCATTATGCAAAAGTGAAGCAAAGAAATATAAGGTCTGAGTATTTTTTTTCTTGGAGTTAGCATTCTAGTTGGGGATATGAGTTGTGAAAAGTTGAATAACAAATACTTACATAGCAGATGCTATAAGAATTTTTAAACATTATTAAGACTAATTATATGTCAAAAATTATAGAACTCAGGGCAAGTGAAAGGAAGTTAAATTGAGTTGCAAAAGGAAGAACTTATTAAAAAGTGGAATTGTGTTTGAGGAGTGGATTTGGGCAGAAAGAGAAGAAAAAGAGTAAAAATGAAGAGGTGGAAAATCACAGGGCCTATCTGATTGAGAGAAGGAAATTGGATGTATGGGGGAGGGACACCGTCAATTCAAAACCTCTGGACCAGTCAGGGTACTTGGGATGTAATGAGCTCAAGCCAACTTTGACTCACTTAGGCAGAAAAAGAATTTATAATATTGGGTCTTCTAATCCATGAACATGATATATCCCTCCATTTATTTAAGCCTCACTTAATTTCTCTTTATTTTTTTTACAAGTTGAATAATTTCCTGGGTAGAAGACTTACAAATCTTTTATTCCAATTGTTCCTAGAGAGTTGATACCTTTGTTATTGTCAAAGATATTTTAAAAAATATTTTAATTTCTGTTGATGCTACATAGAAATACAATAGATTTTTGCATATTGTCCTTTTGTCCAGCAAATTTGCTAATTTAGCTTATTAATTATAATAATTTTGTCCATAGATTCTTCTGAATTTTCCAACTGTTCAATCATAGCATGTATGACTAGTGATGTTTTACTTTCTTTTTACTGACATTATAACTTTAGTCTTTTTTTCTTGCCTTATTGCACAGACTATGACCTTTAAAAATAATGTGAATAGAAGGTGATGGTGGGCATTCTTTTTTCATTTCTGATCTCAGAGGGACAGCTTTTAACATTTTATCATTAAGAATGATGTTTATCTACAGGTGTTTGTAGATACTTAAAAAAAATCAGGTTAAAGTAGGGTTACAGTTAATTTTAAGGTTATTAGTTAATATAAAATTTAATTAACTAATTTATTGTTATAATATTTATATGTTATTAATTAAAATACATTTTATCAAATGTTTTTTCTGTATCTATTGAGTGATCATATGAATATTGTCCTGTACTCTGTTAATATGAGGAATATGATGAATTACATTAGTTGATTTTTAAATGAATTTTTCCTTTCTGAACTACATCCAACTTGACTGTGAAATATTTTCTTTTCTGAAAGTTGACGAATCAAACTCAGAAAAAAATAGGACTTAGGACAGGGGAAGACAGAGTCCCTTGATTAGCAGTCTTCAGTGGAAGAAGGATTTCCCTCAAGGTCAAATCAGGAGGCAGCATAGCTTTGTGACTAAAAGCATAAGTTCTGGACTCGGATTGCTGGTTCGAAATGCCAGTTTCACATCTTACTTGGTTTGTGATCTTAGTTCTAAGGGCTCTTCTCTGTAAATCAGGATGATGTTCTGTTTCCCTCATAGGTTTGTACTGAGGACTAAATGGCACAACACATTAAAATGTATAGGTCGTTCCAGACAATAGTGAGTGATTTAATTCCAGCTACTATTATTGTTTATTATGATTAGAAAAAAATCTCATCTGACAGTCTATAAATAGAAAGTTCAACTGAATACTGAGAAATCTTTAAATTTATTTACCAGAACAGTTTTCATCAGCAGAAAACACTGAGTAGTTGTTTGATGTGTTGACTTGATCCAAAGCCCTGAATAATTTTCAAAACTAATTTATAATATCTGGACTTTTCGATGACTTCCAACCTTTAAATTTTTACAACAGCTTTATTGAGGTATCATTGACACACAACAAACCGTGCATATTGAAATTGTACAATTTGGTAAGTTTTGACATATATATTTATACTTAAAAAAGCATCTCTGTAATCAAGATAAAAAACTTATCCCTCATCCCAGAAGCACCTCCCTTACTCCCCTACTGGCCCCCAAGAAATGGCTGCTGGTGCTCTGGGGCAGTGTGATCCTGCCTTGAAAACCCCATAGAGAAAGACAGAAAAAGTGCTTCCCCACTCTGGAGTTCTGGCTTTTTATGGACATAGATGTAGTTTGAGACGTATACACCCAGTACTAAAATACAGGACTTTTCCAGAAAGGTGATGCTAAAAAGGCATGTAGACGTAAGCGTGTATTTGTTTGATTTCCAGTGAGTAAGGCGAGGCTAGGTCTTCCGGGATAGACAATCACTTTTATATTCCACGACCACTGGACCATCCTTTCACTGTCCATTTGCTGCCGCTTGGATAACCATGGAAGATATGGGCCTATGTGTCCCTGGCATTGGGGCAGAACTAGGCAAGATACGCAGGGGAATGAATAAGGCTTGGACTTATCTTTAAGAAACTTAGAGTTTAGTGGGAATAAAGTGGAAAGACTAGTAGTGTCAAGGAAAGTAAGAATATTTGATCTGCCATGTGCTAGATGCCATGCTGATACGGTTTGCCCACATTGTTTTATTTAAACTTCTCCCCAGGTCTATGGGATAGGTTCTATTACCTATTTATAGATGGGGAAACCGAGGATCAGAGAGGTTAAGTAACTTGTCCAAGGTTCAGAGTCATCGGTGTCAAGGTTGAAAGTGTCAAAGGGGAATTAAGAGAGTTTGGGGTCATTCCTTCTGTGACTCAGCATCACACGCATCTTGTAGCTATCCTTGCTCTGAATTATACCTTAGACCCAGTAGCTAATTCCTTCTTGGTGTCTGCTGTAAGGCTCCGCCTCGTTCCTAGGTCCAGTTTTTATACACACCAATCTGAGAATTTCTGAGGCTCCTGTCTTGCCCTTCTTCTTTTTCCTAAGGCCAGAGCCAGGCATCTGGGTCCCTAGTGCACTCACTGGGGTTTCCCTTCTTGCGGCCTTTAAAACCCTGATGTGTCCATCTTCTGGCTCTACCCTGCATCCTGCGTACTTCCCCCTGCCTCATCTCAAACTCTGTGTACCCATGATTCTTGATGGGAACTCCCAACCTGGCCTTGTTGCCTGGGTCTGGCCCATTCCTAGGTCCTGCTGTCTCTAACCTTCTTCTTTTGGTCTGGGCCAGCCTTCCATTTTCTACCACTGACCTATCTTTAAGTGCTGCTCCTTCTCAGAGGGGCTCAGGTTTTGCTTGTTCAAGTCCCATGGCCAACAGACACCTGGGTCTCACCTGTCTCATTTGACTTTGCCACTACTTTCTTTTTGGAAGTTCTTTCCTTTTTTTTTTTTTTTTTTTTTTTGATCTAGCTTTGGCCTCGCCGCATGAGTCATTAATAAACAAATATGTGTCTTCTTCACTATTAATCACTTCCAGTTTGGAGTTCTCTCAGGTCCAATAGGTTCGAGGAAGCAATATTTCATATTGAATGACTTGACATCACCAAGAGGAACTAGGTTACCTGTGTTTCACAGACATGTGATGATGTGATGGTCAAAAGCATAAAGCATAGCACTGCAGGCATCTCTACAAGTGTTCCCTGGTGAGACGCTCATCCTGATTTGTCCTTTTATCTCCAAGACCATGCTCACACAATTTTTAATAGGTCATTAAATTAAATAGATTCAATTTTCTCTGTCTAGCCAAACTGCAGTGAGAAGAATCTTTGTATAAAAAGAATCATAAAAGACATTTTACTTGCCTCTTTTCTCCAGAAAGTCACCTGCTGAGTCACCCAAGGGTGAGGGGTACACTTGTTCCTTGTGCCTTTTTCCTCTGCTCGTAAGCAATTGGTTAGCAGCCAGAAACGTGGGTGCATATGTGGTTTTTGAAAAAAGGTTTTACAATTTAAGTCCTTAGAAGGATTGGGCTTGGCTGGCCAGGCACCTAGAGCAGTGTGGACAATGGAAGAGCTGCTTGTAGGGTCCACGGGGAGGCCTAGCACAGGGAAGCCACATGGGAAGAGGTTTGAGACATCACTGGTCTCTGTGACTTCTTGCCAATGCTTGCTCCCCACATAAGTTTTTTTTTTTTTTAATTTTTAATTTTGAGAGAGTTTGTGTGAGCAGGAGAGGGGCAGAGAGAGAGGGAGAGAGACAATCCCAAGCAGGCTCCGCACAGTTAGCATGGAGTCTGACGTGGGGCTCCAACCCATGAACAATGAGATCATGACCTGAGCTGAAATCAAGAGGTGGACACGCAACTGACTGAGCCACCCAGGAGCTTCCCCCAACCCGCCCCGCATGAGTTTTTGTACAAGACTTCTATAAAATTCTCTAAGAGTTTACACCAATCCCATGGCTCGGCCATGGCTTGCCTGTAATGGAATACTGATTAAATTTCATCCTGACCTCATGGAATAATAGCCAGGGAATCACAGTGAGATTAAGTTGCAGGGCCTTTGAGTTCTACTAACCTTCATAATCCTCCTCCTTCCCTCATTAGGGAGACAAAAGAAGGTGTCTACATCGCCACTTTCATTATGCAGTTGCAAGAACCAGATAGAGGTTAAATCTCTGGTTATGTCTTGATAGACTGCAGCAGGTACCTACATTAGTAGGAAATTCTGTTTCCCACTGATCGGAAAAAGAAATTGCATGTCATAATTAAATGGGCCCACTGTGAATGGAAGGTATGAAAGAAACCGGGTATGTGGAATTATGAGGAGGGACAGAACTGCCCTCTCCACCTTATATATTACATCCCCGTTATTCACTGCTGCAGTTTACTCTGAAAGTCTGTTCACAGTTTTCTTTTTTTTAAGAAAGATAAAATTCTTCAGGGTATAATAAGTAACTTTTTAAATAAGATTTTATAAAGCTATGCTTCTTTTCTTGCAGGCTTACATTTTTATTTCAATTATTAAATTGCTTCCATAAATAGCCAGCTCAAGTTCATAGGGTAGTAGCCTTATCAGGGCAGTTAATTTATATTGTAAAAAAAGTATGAGTCATTAAATTAAAAAAGTAATTGGTATGTTGTTGTCACAGATTGTGTATGATTTTTTTCTGTTGGAACAGGATCAAGACTTCAGAGTCTTGACAATATAATTCCAAAGCACTAAGAACTTGCTTGTATTTGCTAATTGAAGTCATTCTGGTTATGAGTAAGAAACCATGGTTATTTCTTCGATAAAAATTAAAAATAATTTTTACTTTCAGGATTTTCATATAGGGTTTCCTTGATTTTGTCTGTGCATATGTGATTATATGGGATGTATATAACAAGTAACATTCAGGTGTGGAGCACTTGCCATAGCCTGTGCACTGTTCTAGGTACTTTACATGTACTGATTCCTTCAGTCTTCGTAACAACCCAATGAGATAAGTTCTCTTACATCCCCGTTTTATAGTTGAGGAAACTGAGGCATTAAGGGGCTAAGTGACTTGTTCCAAATAACATGGTTTTCAAGGAGTGGAGCCAAGATTTGGACCAGGCAGTCCAATTCAAGAACCCATGTCATTGGCCATCACATTATCCTGCACCTTGAACCCAAATCAAATGTATGGCACCATCACATAGTATAAATACTCAGTGCATGTCTGTCTCTTCTGCTTAATTTTATGTTACCTGTGATGAGAAATATATGCCGTTTCCAGCACCTGGGACTACACATAGCAGGTGCCCTATAACTGTTAATTATTGTCATCATCACTGTCATTGTCATCATCATCATCTCCCACATCTTAGGCACATTCATGTGTCAGGCACACTTCACATAGTTAGATTTAATTCTAATAATTGTTTAATGAGGCTCACATTATCCCCATTTTATAGTTCAAAGCCCTTGCATTTAGGAAGTGGTAGAATGGGAATTTGAGACCCTCTTCACTGGGTTCTGAATCTTTTCCCTTAACCACTGTCCATTACATGCTAAATTAATTAAGACAAAAGGAACTGAGTAGGTGAAAAAAACCCCAAAACAATGACATGATAAGTTTTGCTCTCCCATGTGTTAGGATTTCTCTCTTCTTCATATTATATTCTAGAATGCTCAGGTCATGTGTAGCTGTCTCCACCAAGTGATGGCATGTCCATCCTGGTTTTCTTGGAGTCACAAGGATACCTCTGTCCTCTGCTGGATGCCTCCCCCTTACATAATTATTTTCTTCTACACATTCTGTTTATTATATATTCATTTGGGATAATTGGGTTATCCCTCCCATTTTAAAACAGAGACCGTTTACTTAATTTCCAACTTAGCATGAAGCTTTTGAATCAGATTGTTTTGCTCGTAGCACACCAGCTCCTATCAGTGCAGGAATGGGAATTTTAAATGGCTGTAGAACTGAGAAGTTATTTTGGAGCATAGGGATACTTCAGGAAAGACAAACTTGTGTTGAAATAATGAAGCATTTCCCTGGCCTTCCTTGGACAGCCAGCTGGCCACGTAAGAAGCCTGACTGCTTGCACGGGGTTGTGAGGGGTTATTATGTATAAGGGAGATGCAGAAAAAGAAGTAGACATAATCCAGTGTTAATTCCATCTTCATGATTTGCCAAGACCAGAGTGGCAGCTGAGATTCCAAGGGTCACCGTAGGGCATTTCCCCTTGAGCTGCCTTTGGAGATGGTCCCAATGCCTTCAAATGCCAAGTTGTGACCACCTCAGCTGCTATAACAAAGTTAATTTAGGAAAACTTCAAAGGAACTGCAGCTTGCTGCTTCCTGGCACCTGACCCAGTTCATCACTCCTGATCCCCTGGGGTGGGGGCCTTACAACCTGGGCCAGAAGGTTCAAGAATTGTTGTTGCACTTTTGGGCAGCTTGCTGCTTTCTATACAGAGGCAAAGCCAAGCTCCAAAAGAAACAAAGAAAGTGTAAACCGAAATGAATTCCGGGTTCTAATGGGCCATTGGACCTTTTAAACCTTGACTAAAATAAAACATTTAAAAAGCAGGCTGTGAGCAAATTATATACTTTGGCCATTCCTTCACCAGACAAAAGCCTTGTCTTTCATGATTGTGTTATTTGGGGGATAGATGATAGCTAATAAAACATCTGCAGGTTTTTTCATAGTCCTGAACTGGGTTTCTTAGCATAATGTATTGTCGTGATCCTCATGGGCTGTGATTCTTTTTGCCAAGCCTACTTCATCAGTCCCCTGTTGTCCTGCAGATTTTTGAGACATTGGAATCCTAGCAACAGATTTCTCATTTAAGTAGGATTGTCCTGATCACGGTCTCCCACAGGTTGGTAAAAGTTTTTTGTTGTTTCTTTTCACTTATAGAACATCCCTAGAGCATTTTCTTTTTTGTTTTTGTTTTTTGAGCCTGCTCTCCCACCAGTTAAATAGAAAAACATACCTTGCTTGTGAATCTGTGATTGGGTGTCCAAATGAGAAGGTTCTCTCTTAGGAGATCCCATTGCAGAAGCCTCATCTCAGCTTGTTTGTTTGATTTTGTTTAAGGGCGTGAATAATATAAAGGCTCTTTAAACCTCTTTAATTTGAAAGGCCAAATTAATAGCAGTCATTCCACTGCAAGATTCCTCTATTAAATATATGTTTTCATTCATTGTTCTCTAAAGCTTACACATTTTTTTTATTCTTAGCAACATGATATAAAGTAAAAATTGAAATTATCCTAGATCATAAACTTGAGTTTTTGAAAGATTTCCCACCTAATTCTAAAAGAAACAGCAACACTAGTAGATGCTATATTCTAGGTACTCTCCTAAGTGGTATGCTTCTATTAACCCCTTGAACTCACAGGAGCCCTTTGAGGTAGTAAGTATTATTACCCCATTTCATAGATGGGAAAGTGAAGCATAGTAATGGAGGCACAGAAGGGTTGTGTAACTTGCACAAAGTAGCAAGTAGCAGCATAGGCTTTTGAATCCCAGCAGCCTGACTTCTAAGCCCATCCTCCTAACAATTGTACTGCATTTAATGCAGAGAAGTGCAAGAACATGGGGAAAGCAAGAGAAAAAGTTCCCATCTCCCCACCATTCAACAATACCTGTTAAAGGAAACAATTAAAACTTAGCTACGTATACCTGTATGAAATCATCCCATTGTACACTTTCACCTTACACAATGTTAGATGTCAATTACATCTCAGTAGAGCTGGGGAAGAGAACTTAGCTACCTGCATTTTCTGAATTTTCGTGTGCATATAAACTTTTACAAAATAAAATGATAGTTCATTTGCACATATTATTTTGGAGTTTTGTACTTTGTCTTGTCCCATTATTCTTCTCCACCATAATTTTTTGGCTGCATAAAGCTCTACTGTATGTAGAAGTACATGATTTACAAAATTAAATTTCTTATTAAAAGGCATTTGTGTTGTTTCTAAATCTGTAATAAATGTCATACCACCTTAGTTTTAGACGTGTGTTTGGTTATTTCCTAAAGACAAATTCCTAGGATCTGAATGATTGAGGCCAAGGCAGAGGATATGCACATTAAAAAAAATTTTTTTTAATGTTTATTCATTTTTTGAGAGAGAGAGAGAGAGAGAGAGACAGAGCACGAGTGGGGAAAGGGCAGAGAGAGAGGGAGGGGCAGAGAGAGAGGGAGACACAGAATCTGAGGCAGGCTTCAGGCTCTGAGCTGTCAGCACAGAGCCTGATGCAGGACTCGAACCCACAAACAGCAAGATCATGACCAGAGCCAAAGTCAGATGCCATCCAGGTGTCCCAAGGGTGTACACACTTTAAGTCCTTCATTTATCTTGCCAGTTGTCCTCCAGAAGGATTGTCTCAAGTTACATGAGTGCTAGCAGTGGACAAGAGTGCCTATTTGCCTGGATACTGGATGCCTCTGGGTTATTATTCTTCCTATTATTTTTATTAAAAAGACAGAATAAAAGAAAAAAATTCTCAGTTCCATGTGCATCTTTTTGATTTGCAAGAGGTACGAAAATTAACAAAAATTTATTTATTTATTTATGCCTTGAATAAGTATACATGGTTCAAAATGTTAAAGAAACAAAATATTATACAGTGAAAATTATATGTACCTCCAATACCTGCTTCCCAGACATCCATCAGTAACTCTTAGAAGGCAACCACTGGATGTTACCATTTTTTCTAGTGGTCTTCCTAAAATAATTATTCATATACATGCAAGGATGCAGGCGAACAAACACGTGTGTGTCTACGCGTGTGCATGCATGTGTGCACACACGTGTGCTTATTTTTCTTTCACAAACAGAAGCATGCTGTACATCTTGTTTGGCTCCTTGCTTTTTTCACTTCTCGACATATCTCGTAGATTATTACGTATCAGTAAAGAAAGAACTATCTTATTTTAATATCGGCATACTATTTTTAAAAAAAATGTTTATTTATTTATTTTGAGAGAGAGAGCGAGAGCATGCATGAGTGGGGGAAGGGCTGAGAAAAAGGGAGAGAGAAAATCCTAACCAGTTTCCACGCTCAGAGCGGAGCCCAATGTGGGGCTCTATTCCACGACCGTGAGATCATGACCTGAGCCTAAATCAAGAGTTGGACGCTTAGCCGACTGAGCCACCCAGGTGCCCCAATATCTGCATACCATTGCGTTCGAAGGAAATGGTTGCAAATATGAACATTTATTTATTGGCTATGGGCGTTCTTCTTTTGTGATTTCCCATCAGTGTTTTTTGAGTCTCTTTAAAAATTGTGGATTTAATTTTTTTTGTTATCATTGGTGATTTGTAAAACTGTTGTGCAGTGAGGTTACCAGGCCGTTTGTGTTAAATGAATGCAAATTTTATTTTGTAGTTCATTGCTGGCTTTTTAATCTTGTTTGTGGTAGTAGTTTTTGTTTGGTTTGTTTTGGTGTGGATATGGAGAAGATTTTTTATGTAATGAAAACTGTCAATCTTTTTGGTTTGGTTTGTGAATGATTTTCCTGGATGATCAAAGGTTACCACTGTCTCTGTTTACTTGAATTCTTTTGACATAGAATCATGGGATTTGGACTAGAAAGATCTTAGAGTTAATGGACGAAAACTTTCCAGTCAGGGAAAAATCCATGTAACAAATGCTGATAGATACAGGTCTTCCTTTGCTTGAATGAATCTGTGACCAGGAGCTTACTAACTTAAAACCCATTCTGTTGGCCAGGTCTGGTTTTCCGAAAGCCTTTTACTGAATAAACCTTAACCCAACTCCTTGACTCTTCTGTCTAGCTTTGGCTTCCTAATAAACACAAAACAGATTTGTTTTCTCTTCTATGGACAGTCATTCAATTTTTTAAAAATATTTTTTTTCCTTTTTTATTCCTCCTTGACCTCCAGCAATTCACAGTTTAGATGTATTCCTTACAATCTCTAAGACAATGTTACAAAACAAAACAAAACAAAAAACAACCCCAAACAGTATGGAAGCTTTACCTTCCGGTGATGTGTGTGCGTGCCTTTGCTGTCTTAGCCATTTTGAAGCATACGGTTCACTATTTTTAAGTACATACACGTTGTTGTGCAACACATCCCTGGAACTTTTCATCTCACAAAACTGAAACTCATGGAACAGCTTACCATTTCCCCTCTCCATTCAGTGCCTGGCAAGCAGCATTCTACTTTCTTTTTTATGGATTTGACTACTTTGGATATGTTGTATAAGTGGAATCATATGGGAGCTGTCATTTTGTGATTAGCTTATTTCATTTGGCATCATGCCTTTCGGGGGCGGCACGTGACAGGATTTCCTTCATGTTAAGGCCACGTAATATTCCATTATGTGTATATGTCACGCCAGTTTATCCAGTCACCTGTTGATGGATATTTGGGTGGCTTCCACCTCTTGGCTAGGGTGAATAATGCTGTTATGCACATGGTGGTGCAAATGCTTCTTTGAGGCATTGCTTTAAAGTCCTTTGTATACACACACAGAAATGGAATTACTGGTTCCCATGGTAATTTTATTTTTAAGTTTTGGAGGAATCTCTGGACTGTCTTCCATAGTGGTTGTACCACCATCTTACAATCCCACCGACAGTCACTTAGAATTTTGATTTCTTCACCAACTGGACAACACTTGATATTTTCTGTTTTTCTAATTAAAAAACATTTTTTTAAATGTTTATTTATTTTTGGGACAGAGAGAGACAGAGCATGAGTGGAGGTGGGGTAGAGAGAGAGAGGGAAACAGAATCTTAAGCAGGCTCCAGGCTCTGAGCTGTCAGCACAGAGCCCGACGTGGGGCTCGGACTCACGAGCTGTGAGATCATAATCTGAGCCAAAGTCAGATACCCAACCAACTGAGCCACCCAGGTGCCCCTAATTTTTAATTTTTTAATGTTTATTTATTTTTGAGAGAGAGAGAGAACGAGCGAGCGAGCAGGGGAGGGGCAGAGAGAGAGGGAGACACAGAATCTGAAGCAGGTTCCAGGCTCTGAGCTGTCAGCACAGGGGGCTCGAACCCGTGAACCACAAGATCATGACCTGAGCCGAAGGCGGACGCTTAACCGACTGAGCCACCCTGGCACTACAGTATTGTCTGGGTTTTTGATAGAAGCCATCATAATGGATGTGAGAATCAACAGTTTTGAATATAACATTTCTCAAATGGTTTCTAAGTGACATCCTTCCAGTTTCACATATTCCAGAAAAGCAATATCATAAGTTACAATGAGTCCATGAGAACTTATAGTTGGAAGGCTTTTGTCTCTTATGGATTAGTTTGATTTTATGTATGCCTCATTTATAAAATTATTTCTAATGAGCATAAAACTGAAATTCCATGTCTGTGGTCATAGTGGGCTTGAGTCTGAATTGAAGTTGGTTAAGATGAAACGACTGATTAGCTTTATATTGACTTGGGAGTTGGTGGTGGTGATGTGTCCACTAAAGGGGGTACTGGGATAATGTTGAGACCTTGTTTACTTCCATTCCTGCTTCTGTTTGCTTGGAATATTGGGCCTGCTTTCAGGGCTCAGCAGGTGTTGCCTAGTGACTGAAGGCAGCAGGATGCTTGCTGCCATGTTTCACGTCATGGAATGTGAGCTATTGGTAGAGTTTTTTCTATCCTGAGTGTCTTCTAATATTTTATACTTTATCTTATTCATAAGATGAGGGACCATTTTGGCTTGAGCGAGGTAACTCAGGGTCAGCTTTCTTAATCTTTCTGCTTGGTAATCTTGGTAATTGTTAGATATCTAACTTTTAAAACAGGGACAGTAATACTAGTACCTACCTCACAGAATTGCTGTGAGGGCAAAATGAGCGGAGCCATGAAAAGCAATGTAGCAAAGTCCCTGGCATGTAGGTGTTATCCAACGTAGTGGGTATTGATGTTGTTATATTTTGTAGTCCTGAGCTGAAGCCAATCAGATTTTATTTATTATTCCAGATACTGAAGATAAAGGTCTAAAACCATGGCATGGCTTTCTTTTTCTTTTTTTTTTTTTTTTTAATTTTTAATGTTTATTTTTGAGAGAGAGAGAGAGAGAGAGAGCGCGTGAGCAGGGGAGGGGCAGAGAGAGAGGGAGACACAGAATCTGAAGCAGGTTCCAGGCTCTGAGCTATCAGCACAGAACCCGATGTGGGACTCGAACTCGCAAACGGTGAGATCATGACCTGAGCTGAAGTCGGAAGCTCAACCCACTGAGCCACCCAGGTGCCCCAGCATGGCTTTCTTTCTAGAATTTTACTAACACCAGATATCTTCTGTTTATGTTCAGTATAGCTTGTCTGCCTTCCTTCCTTCCTTCCTTCCTTCCTTCCTTCCTTCCATCCTTCCTTTCTTCTCATGAACATGAGGGAATGCCAAGTCCAGTTTTGACTGCATATTATCAAACAAAGTGAAAAAACAGTGGTTGTCAGGAATGTAAAAGTCTTTAGCATGTTGTGTGTAATACATTTCAAGGCCATCTACTCTCAAGTGACAAGAAGTTCCTATGGGATGTAATTCCAAACCTCTTTGATCCCATTTCCAAAATAAGGCCATGCCATTGATTAAATTGTTTTATTCACCCTGTTGTTCAAACTCTGAGTTGATTTTGAACTTCTTTCCTAATACATAGGCATCATACTTCAACTTCTTCAGCAGAAGTTTTTTCCTTCTTACCTTTTAGTTTTATCTCTTAGCAATCTACCCGCGATCATCTCTTGTATGGTCCTCGTTGCTGTCTCTTCCCTCCCTTTCTCCCTCTTTCCCTTCATCCCTCCTTCCATCCATTTTTGTCCATTCTCCATCCACAAATGTTTAGTGAGAATCTACTGTGTGAAAAGCACTGACCTCCTTAAGATCAGGACCGCACACGGTTTTGTCACTGAGGATTAACCGATCAGTTGAGATTTATGGCTATATTATCACAAGAATCCTTCTATCTCCTATGCATGTTGCAACCAAGGTTCTCTGAAGATCTTTGCCTTTTTCTGCTACTTATGAATGGACTGGTATTCGAGCTGCTTGCCAGGTCCTTAGTCCACTGTGGAATCTGTAGCTGAAAAAATGGCTCGCACCTTGGCCTCCACCTCTGTCTTGAGCCTCTCTTGTTATTCTCCACAAACATTTTCCACATTTTCTTGGAGCTTCCTTCGTTTTTTTTTTTTTTTTTTTTTTTTTTGGTAAGTATTTTGTCCTTCTCTCTCCCTCTCTCTCTTTATGTTTAAACTAAGACTATTTCAAGAACTTGTTTCTGGCATGCATGTCTGTGTCTGGGTTGACACTTTTTTGAATCTCATGGCCAATTATTCAGAATGTGGTTCACTCTGAAAATTTCTCTTTATTCATTTGTTTGGCATTTCGACCTCTTCCCCTTAAACCCTAGGCTTTTATTTAAGGAATTTCAGGGCAGATGTTGCATTCTTCAGGTGGGTGAGTGTGGCCCAAGGACCACCGATGCCTCAGCAGCAGGCTTTGCGCCATTTCTGCTCCCCATGACCACCTGTGGCTTCCTCAGGGCTGATGGAGGCAGCGGTAGGGCTCTTGCCACTGGCAGCCGGGCTCCTACTGGGGAGAAAATTGCTCCACCTCTGACTGGGGCCTGAGACGTGGGTCTGGTGCTCACGGCTGCTCCCCAACGATGCTGATTTTCCATTCTTCTTCTATCCCTGGTGGCAATTCTTCCAGTCTCATCACCATTTCCTTCTCTTCTCCCCTGTCTCTTCTTCCTACTTCTTCTTCTCTCCTTTCTCTCTTTCCTCCTGGCTCCTTTATGTTTCTCCCTCTCCTCCAAGGCTGACCTTAAATGTTTCTCATCATGAAGCCATGTATTTTAGAATAAAATTAATTGAATCCTCCTCTGTGCTTCTCTGGCTATTTCTGTGTTACAGCACTTACCATTTCAGATTATGACTCTCTCTTCCCTGCTAACCCCTGAGCTCATACAGGATAAGTGCAGGGTATTATTAATATCATTTTCCCTTAAGCTTAGCAGAGTATTCCTGTGGAACAAACACAGTAGAGTAGTCACGAGTGCAGACTCTGGAACGAGCCTGCTGATGTTCATATCTTGGCCTCGCCAGTCCTTAACTGTGTAATCTTGGGTAACTGGCTTAACTTCTCTGTGCCTCAGTTTTTTCTCTTGCAACTTATAATGATGCTGAGAACAGTTTAGGCCATATAATACGTGCTATTTAAGCTTTTATTATACTGTGTTGAATCCAGTTTAACAGAATCATTATAATCAAGTTCACCACGCATTCATTTGGTGGAGAAGCATATTTTGTACAATGATGGTTGTTATACCTAAATGGGACTGAGGATATAGAAGGATTCAACCAATAGTTTTGAATGAACGTGTGAATGACTGTGTTGGGTACTACAGATATGAAGAAATGCAAGTCCTGATTTCCTTCCTTCAGACCTCACGGGCTGATTGGGAACACAGAAGGGAGATAGGAGGATATCTGAGTGTACATTGATGCACTATTCATTTGGCTGTGTTCACGTAAGTTGCTTCCACCTCTTGGCTGTTGTGAATGACGCTGCAATAAACAAGAGTGTGCTGCTACCTCAGTGCTTCTGGGAATATAGGCAGCAATGGGATTGCTAGATCATATGATAGTTATATTCTTAATTTTTTGAGGAAGTTCCATGTTTTACATAGTGGTCACATCATTTTATAATGCCACCAACGCTGTGCAAGGAGAGTCATTAATTCTCCAGTTGATCTTAAAAGAAGCGTAATAAATTACGTTTTTGTCTCTAGTGTTAGCTGTGTGCCGCCAGTGTCTTTATAGCTTTAAGAGGTATGTTCCCTATAGGAAACTGTCAAACCACACTTTTTCACCTTTATACGTTTGTAAGGATTGCATATACCAAGATGACTATCAAAGAAAATAGCTTTCTATTTCTTTAGGTTGAACATTTGGAACCAACTCTATGGATCATTAAAATGAAGGCAATATATTTTCCTCTGGATTCTCTGGGCTCACAGTTAGCAATTTCTGAAACTCACCAAATAATCAAATGATTCTCAACCAGTGACTCCTATTTCTTGATTTAAGCTTTTCATTGTTTTTTAGACATTTTATCTCTATATTTTGCTTCTTTTAAGACATACCGCATTAGGGTACCTATGGACAAGTTACTATGTGAATGCCACCTGCCTATGCTTTCTTTTTCAAACAGTGCAAGTGCTAAAGTTAACCAAACCTTTGGACCTTAAAATATAAGCAGGTAAATTACTTTTGTTACCACTGGGCTATTGACTAGCTCTATGTTACTCCAAGAAGACATTTTGCAATTCATGGACAAATATCTCATCTTAATGAAAAAGGAACAAGGAGTTCCATTCTCTCTCCTTTTTAAAGAAGTATGCCGCCCCAATATCTCAATATTTTGTCTATTTAAGTCTACCTTCGTCTCTGTAGAATTGTGAGGAGTCAATCATTTTTAGACATAGTGCATAAAGAGGATGATGATTTAAAACTGTTCCTGTAAAAACTAGAAGGGATTTCAATAATTTTTGTGTTTTTATAACATACCCTATGTACTTTAACCTCAGAGGTATGCTTTTAATATTTAAAATTTATTTTCCATCAAAATACAGAGCACAGATACTTATTCAAGCCTTCTAGCTCACAGATAACATGGCCGTGATTATATTTGCTATGGTGGTTGAAAGTGAAGTGCTAAATGCAATATGAGTGAATCCGATTGAGGAAGACGAAGGTGGATGGAAGGTAAAATCAGGGTGACTATATGCATTTGATTTTAAGCTTTATTTTCATTAAAAATATTATTAGAGAAAAAATAATACATTGTCTCTTTTCCATGTCAAACTGGGATTTCAATAAGGAGCGGGTAGAATAGATCAAGGGCAGGGATTCCAGAATCGGTGTTCGGTACCAAACCAGTCTCTCAAGCTACTCAGAGCCTCACATTCTCATCTGTAAACTACAGTTAGTAATGGGTTGCTATGGCATTTAGATAAATTAGTATATGTAACTTTCTAGAACAATGACTATTAGGGAGGATGTGCTATATAAGATTTTGCTATTGATTTTCTAGCACCAGCCGCAAATTCTTAGATTGTTCTACATTCCTTGAATCATCCCGGGCATCAATGTTGTTATCATCTGCAAAAAACAGAATTTTCTTCTTTCTGAATGGTTCTAAAAATCTGGACTAACCGAAGTTCTAAAATCCCTTTCCTTTTAGTCAATTAGCAGTGTGTAAGTTGAAAGAATGATGGATTGAACATTTTGTACCCCAAAAGCTCTTAGATTGTGAATGTACAGGGAGCACCTAGAGATTCAGTGAGTGCATCACAAATATTTTCTGGGTAATTGTGAGAGTCTTTAATGAATGAATCACTAAATAGGCAGATGGGCTGTGGGAGGCAAACCCCTAGAAAATTTTTTCTTGTACTATAGAAATATTTCTGAGCAGGAAATGCCCACTCTTCATGACTATAGACATTCTTTGATTTTAAAGTAATTGTTGTTTTTCTTTTCTGTGTTTTGTCATATGTTATCTGCTCTTCACAGCCGTTTTTCCTCAGGACAAATATAACGATTGAATGAGATAATGTATGTGATAGTACTTTAAAAACCATTTTTAACAGCCTTATTGAGATATGTTGCATATAACATAAAATTCACCCATTTAAACTATATAAAGTTCAGGAGTTTTTAGTGTATTCACAGTATTATGCAACTAATACCATAATCTGGTTTCTGAACATTTTCAACTTCTTTATGTTTCTATGGAGACCTATTCTGCATATTTTACATGAATGGGAACAGTATAATATCTGGCTTTCTGTGTCTGGCTTTTTCACTTAACATAATATTTTCCAGGGTCATCCATGTTGTAGCAGGTGCCAGGGTTTTATGCTTTTTATTGCCAAGTTATGACTCTGTTGTAGGGATAGACCCCGTTTTGTTTTTCCATTCATCAGTTGATGGGCATTTGGGTTTCCACTTTTTGCCTCTTCTGACTAGTGCTGCTGTGAGTGTTTGCGTACATGTTTTTGTGTGGACGTGGTTTTGATTCTCCCGGATATATACTTAGGAACGGAATTGCTGACTCATATGGTAACTCTATGCTTAGCATTTTGAGGAGCTTCCAGGTACTTGCGTAATTTTGTGTCCCCACTGTATGAGGGTTCCAATTTCTCCACAGCCTGGCTAGCACTTGTTATTGTCTGCTTTTTTGATTTTAGCCATTGCAACTGGTAAGAAGTGGTGAAATGCTTATTTTCAAACTTAAAAAAGTGGTATAGAGTAAAAGTAAAATGTAAATAGTACAGAAAATACTGTCCAGGTCCAGCCTACCTCCCAGAGTTGTAATGTTTTCTGTAGTCCTCCAAAGTGGCCTGTGCATATACTATATATCCTTAGATATATCATTTGAAAAGAACATATCCGGGAGTATGTCCTTTTGTATTATTCTTTTTCACTTAATAATCTATTTTAGAGCAATTTCTGTAGAAGAATGTATTGATCTACCTCAATTTTCTTACTCTCAGCAGAGTATTCCTTTTTGAGGATATAAACAATTCATAGAAACAACTTTTCTATTGATGGGCGTCTGCATTGTTTCCAGTATTTTGCTGTTACAGTAATGCTCCCCTCAGCATCCTTGTGCAGTTGTCTTTGAGTACATTTGTGAAGAAACTCACAAAAAGTAAATGATGCTGCTTCATGTTCCTACCCGTAGGGGATGAGAGTGCCTGTCGGCCCATGGTCTCTCCAACATTTGAAACCCATGACTCTATGTTAAAAATAAAGCATGAAGGAATATCCCCCAAAGTAGGCATTACTTTACATAATACCATATCAAATATACCTTAAGCACCATCAGATTTTCCCACTGTGGCCAATGTGGTAGGTGAAAAATAGCTTAATAAAGGTGAATTTGACCTACGATAGTGAATTAAATGTATATTGTTATAAAGTTTGAAGTTAAGCCTTCCAAACGTATTGAAGTTGAACCCCAGATAATATGGTTAAGCTTTCAAATTTCTGAAATAAATTCAGGCATAGAGAAGAGTCTAAATTTACCTTAATAGTTAGTTAAACCCATGCTAGATGAAACAGTGTACTGGTCCGTTTATCTATTCAGTTGACATTTATTCAGCTATTACTATATGCCAGGCAGAACTTTCAGTCTAGAGAGTGGAAGGACGGTGAGAAACACATATTGCTTCCAAGGAATATATGGTCTACTAAGGGAGACACATATAGGCCAGTCCTCCTAAAGGATATGAAACAGAGGCAGGTACAATTATATGTGAGCTGTGTGTTATTAGGCCACAGGCTAAACTACTGTTTTAAAAAAAAGGACCCCAGATACTTGGGGGATTGCTTTTGGGAAGGGATGAAACAAGCTTGTGGAAAAGAGGAAAGAATGGTTATGGACAGTGTGCTATTTTGAACAAGAAACTTAGAAGTTGTTCACACTGCTTCTCAAGATCCACTGGCAAGCGACTTCTGGTTGCAAGGCAGGCTGGGAAAATAAACCCTAGCTGGGTGACCCCATGCCTCCATATTCACCTGGAGGAAGGGGAGGTTGGATCTAGGCTCCACAGTCTGGGAGGCAGAGAGAGGGGCAGCTACTGTGCCACTGTGATGTTTTGACGCTCTGGGAGAAAAGAGTATTAGCACACACTATATATATTTTATATCTCTCCAGTAGCACTGTCGTAATGAGCTCATGACTTGAAAACCATGTTGCAGAAAACTCTGAACCAAGCATTAGAATCATTTTGTTTAAAATATGGAAGAAGACTAATTATTATTATTTTACCTTAATTACTTCCATTGTGGACAATAAAAATTAACTGCATTTAAAAATTAGAGTCATATTTCATGTATTCAAGATTATTTACATATAATTTCCCATGTAATTGAAATCTAACCCCTTATGTACCACATTTATTTTTAATTTTTAATTCTTTTAGATGGAAAACATTTGTGCCACATTGCCTAGTCCCCTGACTTCAAATCAAATTATAACTAACAGATTTATACGGTGCTTAAACAGTTCCTTGTCGACACAGAGCTTGTGGTCTCATAGCATAACAAGTCACAGAGACCCCACGTGACTCATCAACAAGATTATTCTATGTAAAATCTTATGGTGATATTATACATGTGATTCACAGGATCATATAACAAATGCTATGTAACAGGATTTATGTAAAATGCCAGGTTGTGAAATACATGCTTACATATAAAAGGAATGAGGGAGGGAGAGATGGGTATGAATTGGTGCCATCCAGAAATGACCCTTAAGATATGTTTGGTTGTTAGGGGTGTCTGGGTGGCTCAGTTGGTTAAGCGGCCGACTTTGGCTCAGGTCATGATCTTGCAGTCCATGAGTTTGAGCCCCGCATCAGGCTCTGTGCTGACAGCTCGGAGCCTGGAGCCTACTTCAGATTCTGTGTCTCCTTCTCTCTGACCCTCCCCCATTCATGCTCTGTCTCTGTCTCAAAAATAAATAAATGTTAAAAAAAATTTTTTTTTAAGATATGTTTGATTGTGTTATGTCAACTAATACCTACTGAGGCTATTTCTTCACGCCTCATTTTTAAATGCAGAATCATGGTTTTCTATATTCAAAACTCTCCATGAAAAACATGGCTATGATTCTTTATATCCGCCCTTTATTGGGAATTAAATTGTGGGGTGTGTGTGCATTTATGAGTGTATTTTTCCTACAGCAGAAGTTTTCCAGAGAGCCACAGTTACCCGTGTAGCCAATCCTGGTCATCGAGTAGTTTGATGATTTTGTAGTTCTAAGCTGTGGCAGTTAGGACTTTGATGGACAGTTGGTGGCTAGTAATCTGTAGAGCATATTTAGTGGGACAGTGGGCGAGGAGGAGAAATGCTGTTTGGTTTCTTCTACCCACCTTCTTCCCAGGTTTGGGTCAATGCTCCCTAATGACACTGATGAGCAAAAAGTGTTCAGTGTTCTAGGTAGGGATTGCCTTATTTCTAGGTATTTTAAAAGGGATATTTTGCCATTTTTCTTTTAGAACCAGCAGAAGGATATCTCTGATGAAGAATATTTCTCAGGTTTCCAATGAAAATCTTTTCTTTCAAGTGACCAAGTATAATTTTGTCAAGTTTTCCAAGTTTTGAGAGTGAGAAACAATCCTCTGATTCTCTTGGAGTCGTAGTAGTTTTTTCCTTTGGAATGCTAACCCTAAAACAAGACCTTTCAGGTGGGTTTTGTATTTGGGCATCAAATGTACAATTTCTGAAGATACAGGATTGGAGAAGTCATTGCCAAGCTTTGTTCTAGAAATCAGGTCTAATTTTATGACTCTGATTAAAAAAAAAAATCATGTTCTTTCAACTGGAAAGGTCAGAGTTCAGACTATTCATCCTGTCTCTATAAGCTTTTGTTCCAGGAACCCAGATTTATTTGAGGAGAAACCTGGAAAACTGACCCAAACAGAGAAAACAAAATTGCTTTTATGTGAACCGCAGTAAAAGCAGACAGTCTTAAGGAACTGAAATCTAAATAGTATGAATGGTCTTGTCTTGGTCTTCAGACACTTAAAGCAGCACTTGGTAGACCGTTTAGATCTTTAAGGAAGCATGATAATCTTCCAGGCGTCATCATTAATGGATTCAATCTTGGATGACCCTGAGTTGTCATGACTGTGAACAAATTTGCTGGAAATGGGTAATATTAACTTCTTTAGGGAAGGATCTCCACTGAGATTCCCCGTGGGTCATGATCTGTGGGGTCCCAGCTATGAAACAGGAGGGAGCATATGATGACCTAATATTTACATGTATTTGGTCAATAGTTGTACAGCTGGGAAATTCATTCCTTGGACATTTGAGAGTTCATGTTACTACTTCTGGATTTTTCTCTCTTCACTTGTCCTCAGTAACTTCCTTGCAATAACTCCACTTACCCTCCTAGAAGGGATCTAATGCAAACAATAAGACACAAAGAGTCTTGGAATATGAATAGAAATGATGATGTACAAAGGACATTTTTGTTGGACTTTGAAAGTGTTTTGGCATTATTGTTGGAGAGTATTGGTAGAATGTATGTAAGCTGCAAATTTTTATTTATTTATTTTTTATTTTTTCAATATATGAAATTTATTGTCAAATTGGTTTCCATACAACACCCAGTGCTCATCCCAAAAGGTGCCCTCCTCAATACCCGTCACCCACCCTCCCCTCCCTCCCACCCCCCATCAACCCTCAGTTTGTTCTCAGTTTTTAAGAGTCTCTTATGCTTTGGCTCTCTCCCACTCTAACCTCTTTTTTTTTCCTTTTTTTTCCTTCCCCTCCCCCATGGGTTTCTGTTAAGTTTCTCAGGATCCACATAAAAGTGAAAACATATGGTATCTGTCTTTCTCTGTATGTAAGCTGAAACTTTAGAGAAAAAAAGTGGAAAGAGGTAATATTCAAACTAGAAGACTTACATGGTAAGTTTTACTTAGCTGGTAAAATGTGGTCCAATTTAAACAAAATGTTTTTAGTTTTCTCAGAACAAACATCCTACATAAAGACAAATGATGATATGAGATACAGATAGAATTTAGTGCACGATCTTTCCCCAAACTACAGTCCACTGGCCAGTTGGTATGGCACACTGGAGAGAAGATAATTAAGAATGCAATTCATTTTGGGGCACCTGCGTGGCTCAATCGGTTAAGTGTCCAACTTCGGCTCAGGTCATGATCTCACAGTTCGTGGGTTTGAGCACCGCATCGGGCTCTGTGCAGACACCTCAGAGCCTGGAGCCTACTTCAGATTCTGTGACTCCCTCTCTCTCTACCCTACCCCACTCACACTCTGTCTCTCTCTCTCTCAAAAATAAACATTAAAAAATTAAAAAAAAAGAATGCAATTCATTTTGTAGCCCACTCTACCAGATAGGGGACTTGAAACAACATATAATAGGAAGAAACTCTACTGAAGCAATATTTTATTGGGAATATTTAATGTGCAATAGGAGATCCCCTGTTTCTTATAGTGACCTTGTAGGTGGCTCTTTAAGATTTCTGTCTTTATGCATTTAAGCGAAAGAGTTGGCTCTACATTATGGTAGGCAAGTTTTGCGCATGTGTAACTTTGGAAGAGGAGAGGGGTACGTATGCCCTGTGGGGTTGGTGAGGCAGCACTACAGCACCAGTAGCTTTTAGCAGCTACCAGATTTGCTAAAAGCAGCCACGTCCAATTAGCAGTAAGTGCCATGCACCTGCAGTTACTAGGCATTCAGCCTCTTTGGAGGCTGAATCTTAATGCAGCCTTTTTTGTTGTTGTTGTTAAATAGCAAAAATCTTATACCCTGGGAGAATAAAGAAAATGAGCAATGGCCAAATGGAAACACTCTGAAATGTATTGTTAATATTGATTTAGAATATACAGGGAAGTGTGCAGTCAGTGGCAATTTAAAAACCGTATTATTTAAAAATGCTGTTTTCTCACAGTTTATTTCCAAATTTTGAATTCCATTTTCATATGAATATTGCCGTTGTTTTCTTAGAAATTTACAATATGGACACTGGTTCCTTGTGTATGTTTCCATCATTTTCTGCAAAATCGTTCACCAGGATGATAAAAACAACAGTTCCAAATTTCGAAGACATAGAAAAAATGTTCAACTTCTTTTCAAGATTTCAAATTCACTGTAATGGAAAGGACTCCTGTATACTATTAAAATGTTATTTTCAATATATATTATTTTAAAGGTTTTTTTCCAGCATTTTCCCTTGATTATTTGATACCTTTGTCCTGAAAATGTTTACACTCTGAAAGCATCTCTGAGAGTACTGGGTAGTATAATGTCCTTCCTTGCACTTTCCTGCTTTTTCTATTTTAAAAGATACAGTAGAAGAAAGACATCTGTTGAGTTAAGCATTTTCTGAAGGTACAAGTTTCTAGTAAGACTAATAGACTGAGAAAATAATTCATTGCCACTGTACCTTTAAAAAAATTCTCAGTCATAATTCTTTTAAAAGTGCCAAGAACACCAAAAGAATCAAATCTGGTGTAGAACATACAGTAACTTATTTGCTGATCATATACTGAGATTCACTGTAATGTAATGAATAATAATTGGCATCTTCAACTGTTGATGTGCTTTAAAGTTAAGATTGTGAAGATCCTATACACTGTCAGTGTTTTGGTTTGTACTGCCAATTTTTAAGAACTCAGCAATTTTTTTTAAGTTCATCTATTTATTTTGAGAGAGAGAGAGTGAAGGAAAGAAAGAAAGCATGAGCATGGGAGGGGCAGAGAAAGATAGAGAATCCAAGGAAGGCTCTGCACTGTCAGTGCAGAGCCTGACGCAGGGCTCAATCCCATGAACCGTGAGATCATGACCAGAGCCAAAATCCAGAGTCAGTCACTTGCTTAAGTGACTGAGCCACCCGGGTGCCCTGAGAACTCTGCAATTTCTATATGCATAAACCAGCTTGGAAAAATTATGCAAATATGAAGCTATTCTTGAAATTGGTTATTTTATTAAATTTGAATAGACTGGTCCCCAACCAGGATCATCGGTTGAAGTGCATAGATTATTGCTGTAGTATTTACTGGGCATATGCATTTATTTAGGTAAAAGTTTGGCTAAACTTTATTCACATGGAATTTCTAAATCCTGCAGTTCCTGGTTTATCCTGTTTATGTGGAAAATAATGGAAACACACAATTAGGTCCTCCTCCTCCTGCTTCTCTCTTTTTTCCCTACCTACATTTGCTGTTGCTTACTTTGCTTTTTGCTGGTACGTTCTTAGAATCTGTCACCTCTGTCAGTGAAATCAAATCTGCCGCTGTGACAACCAGTAGAACTTCATGATGAGATCAGATTGATGGGTTAGTGGAGAGTGAGTCACTGGAGAGGAGTCTGAGATTGCAAGGGGATGAGATGGGGAGGGGGGTGGAGGGGAGACATCTGAAATGTTCACACAAACGTTAAGTCTTCAGAATTAGCAGGAAAGAGTGAAAATAGAAGACAGAAAGTTACAGCAAGATAGTCAACAGAAGTATACATTTTGGCATTCCAGGTATGATTTGAAAAAGGCGAAAAGTTTATTTTTAATAAAGAAAAATCACCTGTAATTCCCTAAATCTAGAAAGCAGAAAGTGTCTGTACCTCCCATGAGGTTAAACCTTTTGTTATTAGCTAAGAAGTGTTCCTGTTAAGTATGTCATTGGAGAGAAAAACAATTATCTCTTTTTCTAAAGTAATGTTTATGAAATAAAGGGCAACTGAGTACGATAAAGTTTCCCCCTCGGAGATCTAATATTTAGCCAAAATCTTGATCAGTTTCTTTTGCTCAGGCTGGCAGCCATTTTTAGCCCCAGTCAGTTCTCATTGACCTGACTTGGGATAACTGCTAAACCCAATGTCAGTTTTCAGTCCTTATCTTATTTGACCTGTCAGCCACATGTGACCCAGTTGATCACTCCCTTCATCTTGAGACACCCCTTCACTCGGTTTCCAACATCCTCTGTGCTCTCCTGGCTTTCTTTCCTCTCCTCAGTCTCCTCTGCTGGTTATTATTTTATTTACCCAATCTCTCAGAGTTGGAGCTCCCCAGGATCCAGTCCTTAAGCTTATTTTATTTTATTTTATTTTATTTTAGTATTAATCATACCTGGTGTCATGGCTTTAAATACTACCTATCTTTCTTACACCACACACAAAAATAAACTCAAAGTAGATTAAAGACCTAAATGTGAGACCTGGAACCATAACACTCCTAGAAGAAAACATAGACAGTAACTTCTTTGACATTGGGCCAGAGAAAATTAAACTATTGGGACCATGCAAAAATTAAAATCTTTGCCTAGCAAAGGAAAGCATCAACAAAAGAAAAAGGCAACTTACTGAATGGGAGAGGATATTTGCAATTGATATATCCAATAAAGGATTAGTATCCAAAATATATAAAGAACTTATACAACTCAGCAGCAAAAGAACAAATAATTCAATAAAAAAATAGGCAGAGGACTGAATAGACATTTTTCCTAAGAGGACATGCAGACACATGAAAAGATGCTCAACATCACTCATCATCAGGAAAATGCAAATCAAACCACTATGAGATATCACCTTAAACCTGTCAGAATGGCTAAAATAAAAAACACAAGAAATAAGTATTGGTGAAGATGTGGGAAAAAAAAGGAAACTTTGTACACTGTTGGTAGGAATGTGAGTTGGTGCAGCCACTGTGGGAGATAGTATAGAGGTTCAAAAAAAATTAAAAATAAAACTACCATATGATCCAGTAATTCTGCTACTGGGTATTTACCTAGAGAAAAAGAAAACACTAATTAGAAAAATATATGCACCCTATCGCATATTATTGCAGTATTATTTATAATAGCCAAGATATGGAAGCAACCCAAGTGCCCATCAGTAGATGAATACATAAAGAAGATGTGGTATGTATACAGTGGAAAACTACCCAGCCATAAAAAAGAATGAAATCTTGCCATTTGCAGCAACAGGGATGGACGTAGAGGGTATAACACTAAGTGAAACACGTCAGACTGAGAGAGGCAAATAGCACATGATTTCACTCACATGTAGACTTTAAGAAACAAAACAAATGAACAAACAGGGAGAAAAAAGAGGGGAAAAAAGACTCTTAGATACAGAGAATAAACTGGTGGTTGCCAGAAGGGAGGTGGGTGGGGGGATGGGTGAAATAGGTGAAGGGGATTAAGAGTATACTTATCATGAGGAGCACCGAGAAATGCATAGAATTCCTGAATCATTATATTGTAAGCCTGAAACTGATATAACACCGTATGTCGATTATACTTTGATTAAATACATGCATACATACTATATACCACTCTCTTTCCCATTGGACTCTAGACTTGTCCATCCAACCACCTGCTTTACATCTTTTCATGGAGGTCTAAGGGATTTCTCAAACTTAACATGCCTGAAAACACATTCCTAATGTCCCCTCTAAGCCTGCTCATCTCACAACACATCCCACCTTGATTTATGGTAAATCTTTTTTCCACCTCTCATGCCAAAAACCCTAAAGTAATTCTTAATGCTTCCATACCACCCATCTGAATGCCAGAGAATCCTGTTGACTTTATGATAAAAACATATCTGGAATTTGACCACTTTGTACCACTGCCAGCCCCACCGCCCTGGTCCTAGCTACATTATTTCTTGCCTGGAGTGTTGTAGGTAACCGCTTTCCCTGCTTCCGCCTTTCCTGCTCATAAACAGTCAGCTCGGTCCTTTAAAATGGAAGTCACATGATGTCATGACTCTGTTTAAAACTTCCCAATGACCTCCACTTTCACCAGGAAGAGCCAAAATGTCCCCCACGCATCTTACCTTTTTGACTTATGGCTAACTCGTATTCATTCTGCCTCAGGCACACGGGCCTCCACACACTGTTCCTTGGACATGCTGGACATACCTCTGATTCAGAACTTGTGCATTTGCTATTTTCACAAACACACAGCTTGCCCCTTCGTTTTTCTTGAGGCCATTATTCATATTTTATCTGGGGTGAGCTCTTCCCTGACCACCCTATTGAAAATGGCCACCCTCCCCTCTACATCTTCTCCCCTCCTCCCTGCATACACTGCATTTTCTTCCTTAATTTTCTCTTGTCGCTGCCTTCCAACTTCCTGTGTGCTTTACTTATTTTTCTGTCTCTTTATGTTAGAATATAAGTTCTGTGAGGGTAGGTTCTTTGTTTTGTCCATTGGTGTATGCGCCTAGGACTTAGAAGAGTGTCTGGCAAGTAGTAGCATTCAGTTAATGCTTTTTGAAAATAATAAATGTGTTGAAAATAATAAATGATGATTGGTCAAAAGAAAGGAGATGACCACACCGTGTATCATTCCTTGATGGGATGAGAAGGGACATGCATGTGTGGTGGGAGAGGGGTTTCAGGGACCCATGCTTGGCACTAAGGTGGGTTATCACATGACAGTAATCTCCCCTCCGTACTTGGTGGGTCCCATCACCCACGCCTGAGTCAAATCAAAACTGCTGTCGAGCACTCTTTTTACTAATGCCGAGGCTATTTTAACATTCCATTAAAAACCATTTAAAATACAAAAACAAGGCTGTATTACTTTAATTTTGACCTTATGAGACTCTCAGTTTTATAACTGTGTAAGGAAAATGTGGAAAGGTTGAATATATTTGCTGGCCCCAATCTTTTTATTACTCATCTCTATAAAAGAGGCTTTCAGGGACATATTAAAAAGTTTCCATCTCTCTTGTCTCTTGCCTTCCTTCTCATCTTCCTTTGTTGCACCCCAAATGGTCAAAAGCAAGACCCTGAAAGTCTGGAGGAAATGTGTTCTGGTCAGAGCAGACTGGGGTGAAGCTGGCCTAGAACTTGGGATCCTGCTTTCAGAACTGCTGCACAAGTTATTGCTTCTAACAGCATGAGCTCTTGAGGGTTCAACATTCCCGAGAACTCATTTAGCTGTTGTTTCCCCCTAGAAAGACAAGTTGTCACTTGGATGCTTTCCTTGTTTGTGCCTTCTCTCATGTGTCTCTTCGTGTTCGGCTGGAACGAAGAGGAAAGCTCCAGTTCTGAGAACAGGTACCACAACCATGTAGGCAAAGACAGAGTGAAGTGTTGTCTGTTAAACTGGAAAGCAGGTAGTTTTTTAGACAAACTGAAAGCCAGTAATGACTTCATCCATTTCCTGTAATAAGGTAATAGTCTGACCTTGAGGAACCTATTAAAGTATGCTTTCAAACACAGAGGCCATTTCTAGGGCTCGAGGTAGAGTGGTCGTTACCCTCAACTGTATTCTGAGACGAGGTAGTTTATAAACCATATGGCAGTTTATAAAATCCTAGGAATATAAAGCAAAATCTCCAAAATCGCCAGGAGTTTTGAAGTTCAATGTTCATGCCACGTGAACTCTTTTTTGTTTTATGTCTTCGCCATTTAGCATTCTTTAGAGGCACCTGCATGATGGAAATTTAGCAGGGATTTTGTGCAAATTTGTTAGTTACAGGCTGGTTGGTTTGTTTTTCTTAATAGAGGTATCAATACAGATGCAAAGAAGCAAACTACTTTTATTAATATAGATGCTTCCAATGGGGCGCCTGGATGGCTCAGTCGGTTAAGTGTCTGACTCTCGGTTTTGGCTTAGGTCATGATCTCATGGTTCCTGAGTTCGAGCCCCGCATCGGGCTCTCTGCTGACAGTGCTGAGCCTTCCTGGGATTCTCTCTCTGTCTGCTCCTACCCCTGCTCACTCTCTCAAAATAAATAAATAAACAAACAAACAAACAAACAAACATATACCAAAATATATAAGATGTCTTAGGGGGGGCTCCTTTCATCAATGGGGCTTAAAATATGCCCATCTCTTCAGTTCTTTTTTATGCATTTATTTAACATTCAATTTGTTCTCCCTAAGTTGTTCTATAATACGGCAACAGGATAGTAATAATAATAACAATGATGCATTTAGAATCATAAAATGGTGGCATGTTTGAGCTCCAGGGGACTTTAGAGAACACCTAGCCCAACCCTTTATTTTTACAGAAGAGGAAAAGTAAAGATGGGCAGTAACTTGCCCAAGGTCTTACACTGAATTGCTGGCAGAATTGGGCATTAAATCTGTCTCCCCAAGTCTCTGTCAGCTGTTCTGATCATTAAGTCACAAAAGAGCTATTTCTCAAAATGAAGAAATAACATGAAGTTATTTTTGAAAATAGCCTTTCTCTATTTTTCCAATCATCCAGAAAAACAAAAATTATTACATACTTTGGAGTAACTAAACAACAAAATATTCGAGACCTACTATATAATCTAGAGAACCAAAAATAAAACCAACATCTTCCTGTGATTTCCATTGTGTGAGACAACATGGTACTGCTCATATATTTTCAAAACTGTGTTTATGTTAGATTCTTATTATTGTATTTAAATGCTCAACAAATGTAAGCTTCCTTGATATTTCCTGGGCACGTGGAGCCCTGCTGTCCCATGCCGTGGAATTTTGCAGTGCTGAAGTTGGTAGCTAGAATCTAGACAATGGAAATCTCGGGACACGTTTTCATTTTTGATAAACTTGGCACAATGTTGTGACTCCACTTTGTAAATATTTTTGATGTTTTTAAATGAGATGGCATACTCAAGAAAGCTCAGGGGTCAGTCTTACAGAAGTGCCACTTCTCTTCTCTGGTATCAGAGAGTTGGATCCTTCTAGAACCTTTCTTTATGAGAACCGGAAAGGGTTGGTGGAAATCTGAACATTATAAAGTTAGTAACATCTTAGTCAAGTGAGTCTGAATCTATGCTACAGATTAAGCTATGTACAGTTTACTAAGCGCTCTAAAGTACACACACAGATGTGTGAACAAGCTGTTGGCAGGAGTCACTACAAGCTGAAATCTAGGTAAGATTGCACAACCTTTGATTTGTGTGGACCAATTTCCCTATCCCTTCAATATACACACATTTCCAGGAGACTTGTTTCTTTCAGGCTATCTTTGGCCCCTAGCTCTTTCTTCTTGAATCAACTCCATGCAGGTCATTTTATCCTCCTGTGGGTCACATTCATGTTCCATACTGAGTAGATTCAGAGGTGGAATTCATTCTGTTTCTTTTATTTCTGCACAGGCCGCTCAGACAAGACCTTGCAGTTACTGCCAGACCCTACCAAAGAAGAGTTTACAGCACAACAAACAAGCATCTGGAAACAGCATATTCAAATCCCTCTTCTTAAAAAATCCATTGTCCAACTCAGACTCTAACATCCCTGGTGCCCTCAACTCTCCTGTCTACTTTTCTCCTTATATCCGTCTTGAGAGCAAGCCCAACTTCAGTAGTAGCGCTTTTGGTATTGTCGTCTTATGTAAAATATTTCGGTTAATTCTTTGCTTTGTTTTCTCCTTATGGTCTTGCTTGACTCTATGCACTAAAAAAACAAAACAAAAACAAAACAGAACAAAGAAATTAAAACCTGATCCAAATCAAACCAAACCAACAACCCAATGTGCCATTGAATTATTTTTCTAAGTGAAGAATATTTCCCCCCTGCAAGGCGCCACTTGTTACACACACACACACACACACACACACACACACACACACACACACTTAATTACAGTTAATGCACAGTTCAAGTAACATCATGGTCCTGGTATTAATTCTAGTCTTTTCTCATTAAGATTGGTGAATGTTTTAGCCCCAGGTAGCTAAGGGGAAGTTGCCTGCTGTCTTTTAAATCTGGGTCCTCTTCTTTTAATGACCTAACTTGAACATCTTCAATCAATCTCCTTTTTGGATTTCATCCATCTCAAATGAGCTTCTCCTTCTATATGAGCTACTGTACCAATCACTGAGAGAATTCAATTTGTATGCAATTGCTTGAGGATCTGACTTCACTGTACAGTCTTTGGAGTATAGTTCTAGCTATTTCTTTTTACAACTTCTATCCGGTTCTGTGCACGTTATGGAAGTGCAGTTCTTTTAAGCCCTTTTATGTACATAGCAACATCTGCCTCTGAACTTCCCTGCAGCAATGGGGATTTTAGCTACTCTGGCTTTGGCGTGGAAGAAATAAATTCCAGGTTGAGTGTTCCTTCATAAAGTCTTCACCTATTACTCAAATGTTATGTCTGGTTACCTTCTGTTTTGTCCTAATCAATGTCGTCTCCGTTTGCAGGAACTGGGATTCTGCTTTTTAATTTTTCTTGCCCACGGTGCAGAGGGTATACCGGTAAAATGAGTCACTACTAAAATGAGTGGGGATCCAGAAATACCCCCATGTGATTGTTACCTGAATTTAAAAACAACAACAAAAAGCTATCTGTTCTATGCATGTACACCATTTAATTAGAAGTGATGAGGTATATTTTTTTGTTCTTGCAAAATATTCCAACTTTCAGGAGTGTGGGATCCATTTATGGCAGGAAAACAATGAATACTTTCTCTCTTCGCGAGAAGGTAGCCAGAATATCAAGGTTGGTTTAAACAGAGGGGCAACAGGTGAAGTGTAATATACTTAGTATTTCATTGATGGTATTTCTCCCAAAATCAAAGTGGCTCTTTTATGCTATCTGTAAAGTTGAGTATAGACGTTGCTAAGGGCAGTGAATTAGAATATAGCTTTTTTCCTTGCTTTAGAAAAATGTTCATGGTCCCAAGGTAGTGAAACGTCATATGCTTTTCATGAAGAAATATGGGTTGTAAAAAAATTTTTAACGACCATTATTTGGATCTTTGTTAAAGGAAAAATCTTAGAGTAGAAATATTGGCGTGCCTGTAGATACCTGGTTATAACAATGGATCTATTATGGTAAATGTAGAATTCCCGGATGGGTTTCTTACTGCTTCTCTGCCCTGCTTCCTAAATGCTCTTTTGCAAGAAGAGAGACCTAGAGTCCTTCTAGACTAGTTGCTGCCTCCCAGAATCTACCCCCTCTCCTGACTCCATGACGGTAAACTCCCTCCACATACCTAAACCAGGGACTGTTGTGATAACTAAGTGAAAGCTCTTTGTGAAACTGCACGCTGTTTGAAAAGTGCTAGACAAATTAGTAGACACTGTTTTTATGCTAAGATTCTCATAAAATATCCATGGATCCCTTAAATTTCAATTGCTAACCTCTTAAAAGATACAAACTCTTTATTCTTTATGATTGAGTTCTTGCTATGGAATATTGGAAATCTAGGTGGAAATATATGTGCCATACGTGTGTGATATTCTGCATATCAATATATTTCACTACACATCTCTTGCATTTATGGTTAAGGGTATTACTTTTGAGAAGATATATATATATACACTGTGTGTATATATACATATATATATGCAATAAATATATGCAATATATATGCAATGTTCTACTCACATGCTGTTCAATTACTGAGGAACAGTCTCTGGGCCAGTGTTATTCAGATGTTTCTTAACACCTTTCCCTATACCATTTTTCTCATGGCTAATTATTTGACACACAGAGCTCAGAGCTGTCGGTCAAAAATATAAAGAATTAAGCAGCAATATCTGAGTGGTGATTACTTAAGTATTCATTTTAATTTTACTTTTTATTTATACATATATTGTATATATTTTTGATATGTATTAAATAATCTTAAAATGCAAGTAATAACCATTCTCATGGGGTAGTTTAAAATAGTAGAAGCTAGGGGCACCCGGGTGGCTTAGTCGGTTAAGCGTCCAACTCCTGGTTTCAGCTCAGGTCATGATCTCATGGATCCTGAGTCCAAGCCTCGCATCAGGCTCTGTGCTGACAACGTGGAGCCTGCTTGGTATTCTCTCTGTCCCTCTCTCTCTCTGCCCCTCCCCTACTCTCTGTCTCTCTCTTAAATAAATAAACTTAAAAATTTTAAAATAAAAAAAAATAAAACGATAGAAGCTATTGAATGGAAATGGAAATTTAGACATGGAAATGAAAATTTAGGCAAACACTTCCTTAAAATATCTCTTTCACTTATATTCCTAACTCTTTGCATAGGAAATTAAACTCCAGCCACTGTTCTTTCTCAGATAGAGTAAGATTCATGGGCTCTGTGGCATATTTCTGTTCAAATCTGTCTTCTGCTATTCTATTCCTCAGCTCTTTGATCTTGAGTAATTTCTGTGCCTAGTTTCCTCATCTGTAAAGTAGGATAATAATAGTACACATCCCTTTTGGATTGTTGCAGTGATTACATGAATAGGGCGATGCAAAATAGTATACCTACTTGCTAATGGTAAGCCCTCAATAAATGTTAGCTATTATTATTAGCATTTTAGTTCCGGCTCCAGTCATGTGACCTTGAGCAAATTATTTACATCTGGATTTCAGTTACCTCTAAATGAAAGGATTGAATTAGTTCAGTGGTTCTCAAACTTAAGTATGTCTCAGAATCACTTAAATGGTGTGTTAAAACCACACCATTTCTGGGCCCCACCCTTAGAGTTTCTGATTTAGTGGATCTAGAATGGGGTCTGATAATGTGCATTTCTAACAAGTTTCCTGATGCTGGCCATCTGGAGACCACACTTTGAGAATCCTTAGTTTACTCTAAACTAAGCAGTGAGTGATTCTCCTTGCTGCATATTAGAATCATTGAGGAAGTTTAAAAATCCCCATGCCTGGCTGTACCCCAGACCAATGAAATCACAATCTCAACGGGCACTACCCATGTCTGCATAGCTTTAAAGTTCTTTTTGTGCTTCCAATGAATAGTCAAGGTTGACAACCACTTCAAAGGTCTCTTCCAGGTCAAAAATGCCCATAGTTCTAACCTCAATGAAGAAGAAAATAAATTTATCAGGAAGACCCTATGTTCTATTTTTCATGCCCGGTCTACCCCTTGAAAAAGAAGCATTTCTTTACTAAGGTGCATATCTGTCTTTGGAGCATCCATTGGGGAACATGTTGTTCAGCCTGTAGCAAAACCACATGGCATGGCTGAAAATTGCTTTGGACTTGCCAGATTATTTTACAAATTAGTTTTGCTTATTTGTCATTTTATTATTGGAGAACACTGTAGGCATCTTTCTTTGCATCCAGAGGATTGCTCTGACTTTAAACCCCAGCTCTTCCATTCACAAATTCTATGATCTTGAGTGAGCTTCCTCATTTCTCTGTACCACACATTTCTCTGTAAATTGGGAATAATTATAGAAACTAATTGGTAGCGTTTTGAGAATTAGATGGGTAAAGTTATTGTTTGTGTTTAGCACTCAAAAATGACCATTAATAATCTAGTGTTTTAAAATATATTTGAAATCAAAACCACTTTGAGTATATTTCAATGTTATTTATGTATAAAGACATGTAAATTAAAAATATGTTGAACTGCATAAGCTTAAAATGCATACCAAATATATATAAATTAATGTTAGGATGTTTAATGTGTGTTTAAATTTTTCTCTGTATTTCTAAAGGCAGTGTATTTTCCTATGTTTTCTATAATCCTTACAAAGCATATGTATATAATTTCCAAATAATGTCCTCTGTAGCTCCTGGAAAAGTAGGATTGTGTCTAATCTTTTGTACCTCTCTTAGTACACACCACCTTGTGAACCTCTTGCCACTGTTCCATATGCAGAAACCTCTAGATATACATCTTTCATTACGTCTACACATTCTCTCCATCTTGCTGCATTCTTCAGTGGCGTAGACAGATTCCTCTTCTTATGGTGGAAAGAAATAGGCATATCGAGCCATTCCGATAGGCAAAGGCAAAATTGTCTTTTTGTTTGTTTGTTTTTGTGGGAGGGATTGTTGTTGCTGTTGCTTTTTAGTGTGTGTATGTATCTTGGGGTATATCTCTCTCCCTCCCTGCCCCCTGGAAGCGGAGGGAGAGTGGCATGGTGTCAGTCAGGGGTCAGTGATGCAATGGTGTTATCTTCTGTGTTGGAGGAGCTAAGTAAAGGGAAAGATTCTCCAAGGTTGAGAAATGGACATCCAGACTTGAAAACAGTTCATTGTTGGTTGTTACGGCAGAAGAGGGGTGAGTTAGTTGGAAGAAGGCCAAAGAAATTACCCACAGCTCAAGTCCTTTTCTAGGACATACCAATCTTCATCCATTCATTCACAAGTTCAGCTTATATGAGAATACAAAAATGAATACCACCATTTCTAAGTCCAACGACCTCACAGCTGATGGAGCTTTGGGGAATGGACAATTTAAACATTCAGAAGTTAACCACTTACCGTAGCCTGGGTGAGTGAGTGAAGGATTCTGGGAGGAAATGATGCCTGAAAGATGAATATAAGTCAGGCCAATTAAGGGGGTGGTGAGGAGAAAGGCAGTGCTGTGGGTAAAGGGAAAGAGGCTGGTAACTGCAGGGAAATAAGGCAGTGGAGTGTGGCTGGAGCACAAGCTGTGAAACTTGTCTCTCTCTCACTTTGTGACGCTTGTCTCTCTCTTGCTTTGTGAGGCTTTGTCTCTCTCAACAGGTCAGATTAGCAAGGATGATGACCATCTGTCCTGGTTTCCTTGATGATGAGACTTTCAATACTGATGGGTGAAAACCCTATCTTTATGTGGGCATCCACCCACCGAATCATGGGCCTGTTGGTTTGGGTTTTGTTTTCTGTCTGAGTAACAGAAAAATGTGTTAAAGTTGGGAAATGGAAAAGGAGGGAGGGAAAGGTGTGATTTTTGTAGCTGGGAAGAGGACATTCTCGATGAAAGACTTGTTCTTACAATGGAGGGTTGCTTCCACAGAGAAAGACAAAGAGTGGGGGGCTCACAGAGAACAGCCTGTGCCCAGAGCTGGTGAGAATGAAGGGCAGTGGGAGATTGTTGGGGGTACAGTCCTTGAAATATACAGTCTGGAGACAGAATACTGGAGGTTGGTAGAAGAAACAGAGCAAAATATGGAACGGGGACAAAGTTAGTGGAATTTCTTTAAAAATGTGTGGTTTCCATTATCAGTTCATTAACCATGACAAAGATGGTTATGTAATTATATTCATCAATATCCAAATTTCCTACCATTTTTAGGTATTTATGAGTAGCAATGAGGTTCATTGAAGACAGCTTTCGATCATTTTGTCGAAAACTTATGTCTATTCACTGACACAAGTGCTAGTGTCTGCTGCATGCTTTTCATTAACCTGGGGGTCAGATAGGACCTAAAAATATTTTTATATACAGTACTTCATGTGACTCTGTAGACACTTAACATATTACCTCTTTTTAAAAAAATCTTTAAATCAACTAGAACAGTGTTGTGCAATAGAAATATAATGTGATTCACATGTATCATTTAATATTATCTAGTAGTCATATTAAAAAGTAAAAAGAAACCAATGAAACCAATCTTCATACATCTTACTTAACATAATATGCTCAAAAGACCATAATTTCAAAGCATTATGAATGTAAAAATCACTAATGAGATATATTATACTCTTTGTGTCTTGTACTAACTCTTTGAAATTCGGTGTGTATTTTTTACTGATAGCACACCCCAATTCAGATGTTAAGTATTCCTTAGGAATATTTGATCTGTATGTAGATATCTTAAAATATGCAGTTAAAAAGTGGATTCATATATCTACGTTGTTACAAACATACTTAAATGACTTTTCCAATGACTGAATCGGTGTCAGTTTTATAATTTAGATTAATTAAATTAATTGAATGAAATAAAATTTTGAAAATTAAAAAAAAAAAAACAACCCCTCATTCCTCAGTCAAACTAGCCACATTTCAGGTGCTTACTGGCCACATATGGCTAGTGGCTGCTGTAGTGGACAGCGAATAAGTAGAATACATTTAGTAAGATTAATTTTATTACTCATTGCACATTTTATCACTCTTCTTTGTCATGCTATTGCCATTTTTAATTTTTTAACTGATTACCAAGTTTAAGCCTCCCAAAATGCTATCCTTTTTGTAGGCATCAGTTCCATAGGCTCCCTGTAGATGGCAGCACTTTCTACCTGAACGTGTAAAGGGGAGGAGTTGGTAGGACTTGTCTCAGATTCTAGCATTTTCATAGAAAGAGTCAATTCTGTGGAGAATTCTTTGGTAGGTTAGAATCTTTTCCGTTCTGTTGTCATTCTGTACAGATGGCTGTTGATTATGAAAACAGTCTCTGATCTTCTAATCTAGAAAATTGCATGTTCCTAAATTTTGGGTAAGAGAAAAGAAGCCCTCCGTGAGAGGAGAAAAAGATGCAATTAAAGGACTTTTATCAAAATGCTTTATTTGTTCAGATCCGCTCTTTGGAAATGGTGATTCCGAGTGCCACTTAATAAGACTTTTCAAAGTAGATGGGAGGTAGATTTTGTTTTACATACTGTGGCAATGTTGATCTGTTTGTTCTTTCATTTTCCAGCGGTTTTGGAATTGAAATTTTTAGAATGCTTGCAGGGTTTCATATTATATAAGTGTAAGTTATACATATCTGTATAAGATTCATGTTTTTACGTTTCAAAACACTTCTCCCTTCCCCTTAACATCACATTCGTGATAAAGGAACACGAGATTAGGATGAGCTATCAACAAGAGAAGTTGGAGAAAATCAAGGTGGGTTTCCTGAGGACTGATGCCTATCTTCATATACAGCACCCGAGAGCCCTCTGGGAGGAAACCCCAGCAAACTGTGGTGTGTTTTCTTGATTGTCTTTGATTGGCATTTCACAATCACAGGCTCTTTTTCCCATAATTATCACTTAGTCGGTTTCTCAAATAGAATGTCAAGGTTCGGTTTGAATTCTAATCATGATTTTGCTTATTCTGGTTTTATAGCTTATAAAGTCATACTGAATTTCATACTATAACTAGTACAAGTCTAATATCTATGCTTCTGACTCAAACAATTATGGTTTTCTTAATGTACTCTTTAGTTCTTGTCTTAAACTTGAACATATTCTGTGAAATGGTAGAGTAGAGTGGAAAGTTTGGGGAGAAAAAGACAACTTTATCTCGTGACAGGTACACATAGGAAGTTGTGCTAAGGCATGCATTTTGCTTAAATTTCCTCTTTTAATCTGAATAGCAATTTTTTACAGATAAAGAATCTTGGACTTAGAGAAGTACAATACCTATTGTTTAGCAAATTTAATTTATTGAGAAATTAAAATATGGTGTCATTTATATAATCTCTTGCACCATAAATTTCTGGTTGTCTTTCTACTGTTTAGATAGTTTTCTCTCCACTTCCTTAACAGTTTTTTTGTCTTTTTTTTTTTTCTCAAAGTGTAACAATCGTCCAAAGTCCAACACTTGGCTTCTGCTTTTTTTTCTTCTTCAATTATCATACCCAATCTCATGGTTTCAACTATTTTCCCATGCACGTTAGTGACTTGATTCTTTCTACTAGTTGGAATAGGATGATTGCTGAATGAATAACAACATCATAAATCTCAGCGGCCTATTTCTCTTTTGCACACAAATTCTAATGCAGATATTCCCCATCTGCTTTCTTGGTGGTTTCCCCCCCCAAGTGGTGACTCAGGAGTCAGCTCTCTCTGTCTTTACTTATCCTGTCTCAGAGCCCTTTAGCAATCTGGTGATGTCCGTGGGTCACCTCTAAGAAAAATGTTTCTAAATGTGAAAAAGAAAAAAAAAAGATACAGTGACAGGTCTAATCACTAAAATTCAAAGCTAATTTCAAATTAGCAATAGGTCAATGCATATATGAAGATATATGCATCAAGTATAATATGATGTAAAATATCCGTGATTTCTATTACAAAGCTACGTTTTACTAACACTATTATAATTGTTGCCCATGTTCATAAATGAAGGAAATGCCAAATTCCAGTTAAAGGTTTATGTAAACAAAGATAGATGTTCCCTATCCAATTTTGTAGGATTCTTTGTATGGTACGGATCTAAGTTTCTAGTGACTCCGCAATTACCTTAGCCTCTTTGAGCCCTTTACTAGATCTTATGCATGCAATTGACCGACAAGCAAAGGCCTTGTGGGATAATGGAGTCCAAAGCAGAAAAGGGTATAGACCACTTACGCTCATAACTTATGGGCTAGAACTAGCCGTACTGGCTCTCTGAGAAAAAGGGCCAGAAACTGTCTTTTAGTGGCATGACCAGGAAGAGGGTAGGCTGTGGGGATCATGGAACAATAATTATTTTAGACAAGAATCATCAATGGATGTTCAAAGCAGTAAAGAAAGACACAATGAGAAACGATGTTTTTATAGTCTCAAGTAGTTTCACCCAAGATACTTGCTAATAATTGTGAAGGGAAAATAGTAACTTTAGAGAGAGGAAAGTATCTAGCAGGCACCACCTTATTCAAGTGATCAAAGGTGACGTTCGCCAGTAACGGGGCAAATTAACATTGTGCTTCCTGATATGACGCACGAAGGAAGAACATCATCGTTTGTGTGGTGTTCTTGCCAAAAACGCATTCCTTGAATCTAGTCATAAGGAAACACCAGAGAAACCCAAACTGAGGAACATTCTGCAGAATAGCTGGCTAGAACCCTTCAAAATTGTCAAGATCATGAACTTTTCCAGATTAAAAGAGGCTAAAAACATACGGCCAATAATACAAGGGTGACTCTGGATTGGATATCAAATCAGAAAATGGGCGTAAGTAAGACAATTGGCAAAATCTGAACAATGCCTGCAGGTTGGGGAACAATATTGTATCTATGTGAATTTGTGGATTTTGATAAAGAGTACTGTGGTTAAATAAAAGAAAATGACTTCTTTTTTGGATATACACACTGACTCTCAAAGGTCTCAGGAAAAAAGAATAGATAGACAATAGAATGATAGTAGGTAGGTCACAGAATGATAAAGTAAGTGTGAGAAAATATTAACATTTAGAGAATCTAGGTAAAACATATATGGGAATATTTTGTTTTATTTTTGTAAGCTTTCCCTTAAAGTCTGAAATTAATTTAAAATAAAAATATGGTTAAGCCTGACTCTTATAAAACCAAGGAGGATGTTCCAAACTTTTATGTGCCTTGTGCTTTCCTCTTTATCACAGACCCTGAGGGAGTGATAAACTGGATTGGTCACAGGTATTCTATTTATACCAGAGTATAAGCCTAGGAGTTTCTGAGCCATTTGTAAAGAACAAAGTTCTCCATATTTTGATCTATTTTCCTGATAAGAGTAATTTGGAGTGCTTTATTGTATGGATATTGCCCAAGAATTTGCATACCAATCCCACAGATTCTGGAACATTTTATTATTTTGTTATCAGCTTATATGTTTGGGTGGATTTGAATGTCAGATTGTCAGTGACTTTGCTAAGACTTCACTGGGGAATCTGGACTTGGAACTTTACTTCCCCAAGGCATCTTTTCAAGCATGGCTTCTTGCACCACAGAAGAAAAGATCTGATCAAACTCATTTATGAACAGAAGCTTATAATATTGAATGGCAGCTTCTGCGAATCTAAGGAAGTATTTACTTTCATCTCTTACCAAGGAACTACCATTATAGTCATTTTACACTCTTTAGAAGTGATGATTTACTATTAAACTTATTCAGATCCTCAATATCCCTGGTGTTGACTCTGGTTACATGTATGTGTCTATTGTGTGTGTGCGTGCATGCATTCTCCCACCCTCTCTCTCTGTCTCTGTCTCTCTGTCTCTGTCTCTGTCTCTCTCTCTGTCACACACACACACACACACACACACACACACACACACACACCAGGTTATGGTGGTGAGGAAGTAAAAGTGGAGTTAAAGATCCCTATAAGTTTTATTTATCATTTTGATCACATTTAAGTAACCTACCGGTAGCATGCTCATAGCCATATTTTGTAGAAGACCCACTTTCAATTGATGTCTTCACATGTTAGATTTGTTTTTGTCAAGCCATAAAATAGGTTTCCTTTGCTCCGTAGCAAATAAAATCCAGTTGAAGCTACCCCAATTTTATGGAGGTTAGAGCCTTATATAAACAATTTATCTGTTCAAAACATGTATTAAAATAAATATCAGTGGACTAGTTTGGTCTCATCTCTCTGACGCAATGCTGTAGGCTGTTTTAGTATACTTTTTCTCAGGTATTAGTATTTCTAGAGGAATTATAAAGATGTAAATTTCTATTGATAAAAACTAGTCAACTATGTAACCTTACTTGAGTCTCTTTGCTGAGAGCTATATTTCCATAATTAATATAATTAACTCCTTACTAGGAACTTTAGGAAGTTTCCAGAAAATGGTGTGAATCCAGGATTAAAATCTATTTGAAGAAATTTTTTTAAAGCAAATAAAATCTATTTGGAATTGTACACCTCATAAAAATAAACTAAGTCTAACTATAAACAGCACTAAAGAAAAAAAATTTTAAACATGCAAAATTCCACCATCTTAATAATGATTTATTTTGTGTGTGTGTATGTGGATTCCACTGGAGTCTTCTCATATGGATTTACGCTTTGTAGCTTTAAATACAAGGCATATGATTTGCATTATGTTTTTTAACTTATAAATCATTTTCAGTGTTGCTACACAGTGTTAATAATTACTTGTACCACATATGTAATATCCTATTATTAAATTTTATGCCAGAATTCATTCAAGCAGTCCATTATTGTTAGAATATGAAATTCTTTCCTCCAATTGAAAATATGCTAACTATCTTCCTAAGATCGTCTACATATTTTCCCTTCTATTGAACTGTTTTCTTTTCTTTTTTTTTTTTAAAGTTTAATTTGTTTATTTTGAGAGAAAGAGAAAGCCTGAGTAGGGGAGGGGCAGTGAGAGGAGAGAGAGGATACCAAGGGGGCTCCATGATGTCAGTGCAGAGCTGGAAGAAAGGCTTGAACTCATGAAATGTGAGATCATGACCTGAGCTGAAATCAAGAGTCAGAGGCCTAACCAACTGAGCCACCCAGGTGCCCCTGAACTATTTTCTGAGGATAAATTTCCAGGAGTAAGTTTGCTATATGCAAGAATATGCAAAGACAGATTAGCTAGCTATTGTGTGTGTGTATGTGTGTAGGCTTACCATATAATATTCCCAGTTTGCAGTGGGGTACGCACACCATATAAATGAACACTAACCATTTTTGACCATCAGCTTACTGAATTTGAGAATGAGACCAGTTTTTGCCAAACCTAATTATGGAAGGCAATAAGTAGTTGGGTTTTGAAGTTAGTTCCAGGATCTGGTCTTAGTTCTTAGGGATTCCATGGTCTTAGGTTGTTTAACTTGTTTCCTTTTCTAAAATGTGATTAATGGTAATTCATAGAGTTTTTTGTGGATATCAAATGAAATAGTTGATACAGTACCTAATCAGGAAGTGCTTAAATAAATATTTGTCGAATAAGGAAAAAATGAAAAAGTGTCATTCTTTCCATTTCTACCTTCTTTACTACTCTTGCAGGATAGTTCTTTCAGTATAAATGAAAAGTAAGGTCAAGTTTATCTTTAAATGGGAAATCCTTTGCTCAGTAACATTACAGACTTTGATTAGTACTTTGACCATTACCCCCAAAAGCCTGTATCAGCTCTCTTCTGAACAAGCTATCTTTTGTAAGGGAATTATTAGTATGCATTTTAGCAGAAAACCCAAACTGGGTGAGATAATTAGAAAATTTATCTCACATAACAGAGACTCCAGCTGTGGGGTGGATCCACAGTTGGTTGGTTCACTGGCTTAACAGTGTTATCAAAGGCTCAGGTTCCTTCCAGCTTTCTGCTCCGTGTATCTGCTTTACTGTGAGGCTGGATCACCACACTGTCAAAAAATTGCTGCCACCCGCCTCTGGAATGATATGTTTTCTTATTCACATCAATAAGGGGGCAGAGACAAAACTCCTCCCCAAAGCATTGGTTGTTCTCTTCAGTCTGGTTAGTTCAATTCAAGTGTTGTACTCATCCTTGGACCAATGGATCGGCTTAAATTAACCAGGATTTCCCTCTAAGCTGGGGATGGTTTGGTGGGGGAGGATAACATGATTTAAATTGGGATTCCATTAAACTAAAGGAAACGGATTTGTGGTTGGAAGTAGTGGTGTCAGCTGTAAGGAACACATAGGTTTTGGACACACTGTCACTACTTGTCATATGACACAGAATTTATCAGCTCGAAAAAAATATTCAGGAAATTCAAAGTTGTCTTCGATGCCCATTGACTTTTTGATAGCCAATAATGGCATAGCTAGAAATAGTCGTGATTCAAACTCTTATCTTAATGTAGAACTCTTACTGGTCCTTTGGATTTTGTATCACACTATTCTAATAAAATGAGGAGACAGTGAAGTTGTGCATACATTCAGCAATTATTTATTGAGTTCATGTTACATGCTATGCATGGCGTTAACTGCTAGGGATACAATGTCTTAGATATTGCAAAGCTTATAGTCTAGTAGACCAATTAATTTGTTGTCAGTGGTATGTTTAATGGGTTGTATTTACTTCTTAAACTTACACTACAGCACTGTGATATAAATGCCAGGCAAACAACACATTCCAGCTTGTTATGGAAATGGAAGAGAAGAATATTTCTTTGGTACTGATGCCATGAATGTATTGTTTCTCAACTAGAAATTTTGCGAAGAGCTCGTTGAACTGTGGCTCATTGCTATCAGAAGGGACAACTCAGTAAATTACTCAGACTTAAACTCTTTGTTTGGGGTGGGCTTTCCCTAACATTTAAATGGACAATCTCAAATAGCCTGAGCCAACAGGTTGATTCACTTAGCATCACTTATCCCAATAGCCCTATTAGTACATGGATCTTAACAAACACTGTTGTATAGATACCATCTTTGTTTCTCCCATAGATTATCAAAATGGCAGCTGACATCATGAGTCATAGAATGACATAAAACATTTAGGTTCTATCATTGACAGACTCAGTGATTGGACAATGAATTTCTACATTTTGAAAGTAATTGAATGTGAGCAAATGCAGTGACATAGAGGACACTGAAAGGGAAAGATTGGGATAGGCAGAGTACCTTATGTGTTCAGTTTGGGACATACCAAGCTTGAGGTTTGGTTTAGTCAGTTTGGGCTGCTATAACAAAATACCATAGACTGGGTGACTTAAATGATAGACATTTATTTCTCATGGTTCTGGAGGCTGGGAGACTATGATCATGGTTTTGGCAGCTTTGGTTCTTGGTGAGACCCTCTTCCTGGCTTGCAGACAGCCATCATCTCCTTTTGTCCTCATATGACCTCTTTTTTGTATGCTCCCTGAGAAAGAGTGTCTCTTCCTCTGATATGAATACTACTCCCATGATGAGGGCACTACCTTTATGACTTTGTCTAATCCTAATTACCTCCCAAAGGCCCCAACTCCAAATACCATGACACTGAGGTGGGGGAAGCTTCAACATATAAATTTGGGGGGGGCACAATATTCAATCCATAATAATATTTCTGTAAAATGCTCATGTGAAGATATCAAATAGAAAGTTGAATATTTATGTATATATTCCTATCCATCAATAAGCTTCAGAGAAAATAAGATTTTTTAAGACTTCTTTAAATATCAGGAAAGGGTTTTCCATGTATAATACCATGTCATCTGTGAAAACTGAGTTTGACTTCTTCTTTGCCAATTTTGATGCCTTTGATTTCATTTTGTTGTCTGATTGCGGAGGCTAGGACTTCCAACACTATGTTAAACAACAATGGTGAGAGTGGACATTCCTGTCGTGTTTCTGATCTCAGGGGGAAAGCTCTCAGTTTTTCCCCATTGAGGATGATATTAGCTGTGGGCTTTTCATAAATGGCTTTTATGATGTTTAAGTATGTTCCTTCTATCCCGACTTTCTCGAGGGTTTTTATTAAGAAAGAATGCTGAATTTTCCTGAATGTGAGACAGGAAACCATAAAAACCCCAGAGGAGAAAGCAGGAAAAAACCTCTCTGACTTCAGCTGCAGCAATTTCTTACTTGACACATCTCCAAAGGCAAGGGAATTAAAGGCAAAGATGAACTATTGGGACCTCATGAAGATAAAAACTTCTGCACTGCAAAGGAAACAACCAACAAAACTAAAAGGCAACCGATAGAATGGGAAAAGATATTTGCAAATGACATATCGGACAAAGGGCTAGGATCCAAAATCTATAAAGAACTCACCAAACTCCACACCCGAAAAACAAATAATCCAGTGAAGAAATGGGCAGAACACATGAATAGACGCTTCTCTAAAGAAGACATCCAGATGGCCAACAGGCACATGAAAAGATGCTCAACGTCATTCCTCATCAGGGAAATAGAAATCAAAACCACCATGAGATACCACCTCACACCTGTCAAAGTGGCTCAAATGAGCAAATCAGGAGACTATAGATGCTGATGAGGATGTGGAGAAACGGGAACCCTCTTGCACTGTTGGTGGGAATGCAAACTGGTGCAGCCGCTCTGGAAAACAGTGTGGAGGTTCCTCAAAAAATTAAAGATAGATCTACCCTATGACCCAGCAGTAGCACTGCTAGGAATTTACCCAAGGGATACAGGAATGCTGATGCATAGGGGCACTTGTACCCCCAATGTTTATAGCAGCACTTTCAACAATAGCCAAATTATGGAAAGAGCCTAGATGTCCATCACCTGATGAATGGATAAAAAAATTGTGGTTTATATACACAATGGAATACTACGTGGCAATGAGAAAGAATGAAATATGGCCTTTTGTAGCAACGTGGATGGAACTGGAGAGTGTTAGGCTAAGTGAAATAAGTCATACAGAAAAAGACAGATACCATATGTTTTCACTCTTATGTGGATCCTGAGAAACTTAACAAAAGACCATGGGAGGGGGGAAAGGGGAAAAAAAAGTTAGAGAGGGAGGGAGCCAAACCATAAGAGACTCTTAAAAACTGAGAATAAACTGAGGGTTGGTGGGGGGTGGGAGGGAGGGGAGGGTGGGTGATGGGCATTGAGGAGGGCACCTGTTAGGAGAAGCCCTGGGTGTTGTATGGAAACCAATTTGCCAATAAATTTCATATTAAAAAAAAAGAAAAAATAAATATCAGGATAGGAATATCTTAATAAAATATCATGGCCTGACATTCTATGGAAGAGTTATACAGAAAAGCACTGAACGGGGATAAGTGGACTCAGGTTATATCAGCCTGGATGGAATAGTGCAATGTAGGGACACTGGAATGATGGTTGAATTAAGAAAGAAATTATTTGGGGCACCCGGGTGGCTCAGGCAACTGAGCATCTGACTCTTGATTTTGGCTCAGGTCATGATCCCAGGGTCATGGGGTAGAGCCCCATATCATCGGGCTCTGCGCTGAGCATGGAACCTGCTTAAGATTCTCTAGCTCCCTCACCTTCTGCCCCTCCCCACTCACCATAAATGAGCTCTGGCACACTCTCTCTTTCAAAAAAAAAAAAAAAAAAAGAAGGAAAGAAATTCTTTGCCTCAATAACCAACTCAAGTGGTTTGTGAATATAAATTATGTGACATTGTAGTAGATTCAGGTGAAGTCACATTAGCATTAGGCACTCTTAATATTTCATTTCTAAATAAGAAAATATTTTATAATACTTGCTATAGTTTTCTGAGAGCTACACTGAGAATGTTAATGCAGTTAAAATGGAAAAACTAGTTTGTTTGGAAGAGACTTCACTATAAATATTTACTAAATTAGGGTAAGACACTCTAGCAATATTTATTATGCAGCATTAAAAATATTGTCACTGCTAACAAAGCCAGACATAATGTTGACTTTTATAACCCTCCAGTTATTAAATATGATTGATATACAACTGTAAGTAATATATATTTAACTGTAGTAATTAATTTGAGATAACTATAATTAAAGATAATTGATAAAAATAACTAGAAAAGGTTAACATTTAAACTATCCAAAGAAGAATTCTAAAACTGACCCCTGCTTTTCGAGAGGTGATGGTCATGTGATTAGGTCTGTATATACAAAGGAAAGAAGAATTAAGCCAATATTAGAATTTTAGACAAAAGTGTTTTTGGCATAATTCATTAGTTATTTATGTAATTTTGTTATAAATTTGAGTGGGTCTATTTTTTTTTACAAAGATTCTTTCATAATGGGGAAAAAGAAGATTAGAGAGATGAAGACTCTAGAAATCTCTCTGTACCTCAAATTAGATCTGGAGATGATTAGTTTGATTATTTCGGTTGTTTCTGACAAAAAAAAAAAAAAAAAAAAAAGGAAGTAAGTGTTCAAATCAGAGGGAAAAAAGTTTGAAGGGGAAAAAAAAACCCAGTAGAAATACAAAGACAGCAGCACCTAAACTGGTAAGATATGCCAGATATGTACCAGCAGCATGGATTGTACTAGAATTTGCTACAGAAGTATTGTAAATCACGGAGAAATAGTGTACAACTTATTTGCTTAAAATTTTCGGTTAATGTGCTTCCGCAGCGTTTTGCAGATAACGATTCTCACTACACCTTATTATGGAGGCAGAGCTGTTTCCCTTTGTCTGTTCTCCATCCTATGATATACTTTTTATTGCTCAAGAGCTATAGAACTGTGTCCATGCCTATTGTTGCCTGCCTGATGGGAATTCATGTAATTGAAAGCGTTTATCCTCTCTTAGTAGAAAAATTGGGCACTTGGAAGTAATGAAATCCCCCACCTTTGTCCACGGCACAGGAAATACTGTTCACTCAGCTTTGTTCTAAAGTTTCCACTTTTCCCAGTATAACCTGTTGAGAATTTAGTCCTGCTCAAGAAATAAAGCTGGAATTTCTTGTGGCGGACCGGCTGTCCATGTTCGCATAGTTACACCTTTGGTCTCTATTTCACCGTTGATCAAAAAATAAAATTGTAGTCTCTCAAAAGAAACATGGAATGACATGAAGAGAGTTCATAATACATTGTGAAGTGAAAAAAAAAACCCATGTTACAGTGCAAATGCCAAATATACTCTATTTTTTGAATAAGCAACTATATAAGTAACATCTAAGCATAGATGTTTAGATATTTGCTTAATTGTGAACGGTGATTACCTCTGGGGAATGAGCTGACAGAACTTGAGGACGGATTTTTACTTTTTACGTTACACTTTTTACTTTATACACTTCTGTATTGTTCAAATTTAAAAAAAAATGAGCAAGTGCTATTTTGTAGCTAAACAAAAACAACTGCCAAAAACTATAGGTAGTAAGAAATTACTTGGGATGGAACATGTTTAAATAATTAATTTGTTGATGCATTGCTTGACCATTATTTTCTTTTGCTAAGTCAAAACTCCCTTCCTTTTCTCAGCAGGTTGCTTTGAAAAGGAAGGGTGAATGTTTCTAATGAAATGAACAGCCCAACCTTCCCACCTCCAGCCTAAATTTTGGTTTTGTTGCCGCATGCAGGTTTTGAAGGTAAATCAAGGAATGTGGGTGTTTAACAGGGCAGTGCCCACTGCCAAAGTCAATGGGAAACCATGCTTTGCTGTAGCTGATTTATCCAACGGGAGCAGGAAGGGAGATTTGGAACAATAGGAAGTGAAGCACCTATAGGGTCTCAGCTGTACTGGGCACTGTGACATGTACCCAATGTCATGAAAGAGCGACTCTTTGAATTTATGCACCAAGCTGAATCCCTCTGAGCTTTTTTAAAACATAGTTGCTAAGAAGTTTTGCATCATGGTACTATGGGTGGGTTGTATGTTGTGTGCTCACGGACACAGGCAAAAAAAAAAAAAAAAAAGCCAGCTAGACTCAGTTCCCTTTTTGGTTTTAAGTTTTAAGGCAGAGGCTAGCAAAACACGTGGCAGATTCTTTCAATTACTTACCAAACAGACATGATATATTTTTCAGGGGATTTATGGCAGAGATTCTCTTTGGAGGAGCTTTGAGAGCAAACCAGCCCGGGATACTACAGGGTAGAGTGAGGATTGCTTCATGGTAACTTCCCTGCTGGTGGGCACCTTCATATTGAATTTTGCCAGCTGGAAAATCCAGATTTGCGACCCAACAACTGAAAACTTTCTATTCTTATCAGATGGAGAGTCTCAATAACGTATGGCGATACCACAGGACTGCTTGACGGGGAGTTTACAAAGATCAAGGCTCTGAGTGGTAGGAGAGTGGACAAATTGTAAAGCATTAATACCAGTATTCTTTTACCAGCTCACCTAAACTATTCTTGTCTGTATTTGCCTATACCTCAAGTCCATTGCTTCTTGGATTATTAAACATCCTTTTCCTTCAGGTTCTTAAAAATCTTTCTGTTACAGTTTGAATGGCATCCTCCCAAAAAGATGTCTTGTCCTAACCAACAGTGTCTACGGGCTGTGACCTTATTTGGAGATAAGGGTCTTCACAGAGCTGATGAAATAAGGTCATTAGGATGGGCCCTAATCTGATATGGCTGATGTCCCTATAAAAGGGGGAGATTTGTACAGAGACACAGGAAGACGTTAAAAGGAAAACAACCTGTCACGTGGAGCAGACGTACCCCAAACAGCAGACTGGCTTATTGATGGAGATAAATTCTAGCAAGTTAACAGAGTCCCGAAGGTTACAACTTAGAGCAGTGGACGAAGAGAAACAAAATCTCCTGCGAGAGATGGGTGTTGAAGGCCTGCTGGAGCTAGGTCTCAAATAGCCCCAGGCCTGGGCAGGCCAAGAAGCCAGGCCCCGGGGTCTGGTCTAGCCAGAAGATGTGCTGGATTTTTAAGACTTGGACAGCAAGGGTTGTGGTCAGAAAGTCAGCTCCTATGGGAATGGGTGTGTGAGGTTCCTTAAATCCGAGAAGGGAGGTAGAGTGAAGAAATAAAGGATGGATAGGCAATTAAACAAATTTTATGTTTTATTTATTTTTGAGAGCAAGAGCATAAGCAGGGAGGGGCAGAGACAGAGAGAGGGAGACACAGAATCCGTAGCAGGCTCCAGGCTCCGAGCTGTCAGCACAGACCCCAACGCGGGGCCCGAACTCACAGATTGTGAGATCGTGACCTAAGCCGAAGTCGGGTGCTTAGCCGACTGAGCTACCCAGGCGCCCCAAATAGGCCATTTTAGTCACTCGAGTAAGAAGGTTCAGGACTTCAGAGGCAGGAAAGAACAGGTTATGCAAGTTTGAGGGAAGAAGTTGGGTCAGAGTGGATCTGGCAGCAGGAACCAGAGACCTTAGCTGGAATTTCGCCTGGAGAGCACAGGGGAGGAGGAGAGAATAGTTTGGGGAAATAGGGAACACCCCGGCTGAAAGAGGCCAGCACAAACAGGCAGAAAGCATAGTACTGAAATATTAGGAAAAGGAGTCCCAGGAATTCAATTCAGGGTGGAAGGGAATTCTGGGGTCAATGCCAGTGGTTCCTGCCACAGTTTTATGATAAATACCAAAGCAGAGGCTGTCTGTTCTGTGTCCACGTGAACAGACCGACAGGGTCGTTTGGCAGCTAAAGGGAAGCGTAGAGCCTTGGGTACCTGTGGCTGTTAGTCACAGGAGAAATAGCACTGAGTTCTCCCTTACACAGATGCAGGGGAAACGTGCTCTGAGGACTGGCTGCAGACTGGACTGGTTGGAGAAAGACGTTCGTATTGAGAGATGTGAACAATCGGGTTGATGGGATGGGCTAGCAGGTAGAGAGTGGGTTTTATGTGATGCGCAGAAAGTTCCAGGATGGTTTTTTGAGGATGAGAATGGCATCCGAGAAGGGTTAACCCAGGCTTGTGCGGGAGCTAGCTTTGAGCATCAGAAGCCAGAGGAGGGCATGTGTGCTTTCGAGGTTTGGGTTTGTTTTTTTCTTTCACCAGTCTCAAATCAGGGCATGGGTGAGGGTGATGGCTGTGGAAACTGGGGAGAAGGGGTGAAAGTAGCAATTAGGTATTTCACTAATTAGCTATTTCACTCAATTAGATATTTAACAAATGTTAAATGCTGATGATGGAAGGAGCCAGGGGTTGTGGTTAGAATGGTGTTAATGTTAAGAATGAGGAATCATGAGAGGTGAACGGGAGGACTGCATGGTTAACACCGAAGAAATGGATGACTGTGAAGGGGTGAGTTGTGCAGGAGAGTGTGTAAACCCAGGGAATCCACATCTTGATTCTCAACCACAAGACAGAATTAGTTCCTGGCCTAATTTTTAAAAGTTTCCGCTTTCCTCAGGAAATCGCACACAGCTGTCCCTTTGCATCTTCCTTTTTTGTCACGCAAGTTCTCATGGTTAAACCCATTTTTTTCTTATTTTTTGTGCAGTGCAGAGTATAGAATAGCAAACCCAACCCGTGCACCTGTACATTGCTAAGAAAAGCCTGTCCTTTTTTTCTTTCCTTTTTTTTTTTGAACACTTCTCACTTCTTACATTTACTCATATGTTTCAATATTTCACCAAGTGGTTCTCAACTGGCAGCATATTAGAATCACTCTGATTCTAAAAAACTACCTATAGCTAACTCTCCCAAGGTTCTGATTTCCTGGGCATGGCATGGCCACCACGTGTATTATATAAAAGCTTTTGTTACGATTCTAAGGTGTAGCCAACTAAAAGCCGCTGGACTTTCAAGTTTCTCTGTACTTCCAAAACAGGTGAAGCCTAGCCGTGGGCAGAATTCAGGCAAAGATTAGATTCAATGTTATTGGCTGATTTCATGGGTTATTAATGGTCAGTCTGCTCAACAGCCCCAGGAGAGCATTTAATAACAAAATCATGGGACAAAGCATTGACCCACCATTAGCTTGCTAATTCTGTATAGTCCTGAGACTGTTCTTGCTACTTTGTCTATATAATCATACTGTAGAAATTTCCAGCTAGACATTGTGTCTTTATTTTACATGTTTTTTAATCAAAATCTAACAGAGTTATTAAGTATAAGTGGCTCCTAAATTATTGTTGTAGGATGCAGATACTAGCAAAACTAAAT